>NC_056582.1:16054761-16354761 GCF_018340385.1 Cyprinus carpio | reverse complement strand
TTTTCCCTATTTGCTATTCTCTATTTGTCAGCTACAAATCCAAACAAATCTAAAACTTTTGTCAGAGACAAATGTTTGAATGTGTCTAGGGTTTACAAATAGACAGATGAAGTCTTTCTCCCCAGACTACCTTTGCTCCCTTTTAGGTTTTAGTCAATTTTAGCCTAATTAATGCTTGGTTGCCCAGAGCTTTGGCTCTAAGGCTAGTTTTCACGGCTTTCTGGCCAAAAAAAACAGAGATGTATCCAGGGCTTGATTCCAGATATCCACTCCTCCAAACAAGTACTAATGAGTTTGTCAGGGAACTGTAATTCCACCTAGTCTGTGGAGGAATTGAATCGAAAGTGGAAGGGGTAGATCATCGTCGAGTTCACGCACATGGATTTGCACCTGTGTGAGAAAGCGGGAGAACGAGGGCCAGCTGGAGGTTGCGGCTGAGTAGCAAAAACGCAGAGAGATTCAGTTATTTTCCGAGCTTCTTGCACAACAATAAGCCCTCTCTATATCCCACTGTGCTGCCGCAACAGGCGATTATTTGCTCTGACTTGCTCTTCCTAGCCCATGAGACCTTGGCCATCCAGATTCTATGCTGTGATACAAATCAGACAAATGATGCAAATTAGAGGGGAACTGTAAGACTAAAGACAATATTTAGCCTGGCCATTTTGCTCGCATAACATGACTCAGAATGAGAATTAATCTCTGTTGTCTGGCAGCATCCCTCCCACTCTGCCATTGTTTTTCTATTCTTTGGCTAATATTACACTCCACTCAACCAAGCCCAATCGCTCAGTATCCTGAGGTAATCATAAATGATGGCCCCTAAACAAGTGCTGTTTATATTGAGGCCAGAAGACTCTCTGTAATACTCTTCCCCTTTATCTCCCCCTTTTTTATGTATTATAATGTATTTTGTAATTGGAGTAGTTTAGTGCCGCACAAGGAGAGATGAGCCAATTTGTGTGGTGGGCATGATGGGATGCTGATCAGTTCGTTTAATTTCTAATAGCGAGCATGTTGCTTCCATTGCATTATGCTTGAAGAGTAACAGAGTAACCATGAGAGCGGCTGTGCAGGGTGCAAAGACGAACACTATTTTTCACAAACTGGGGGATTATTAATTTATGATGCAATGCAATCCAAATGTGTTACTGAACTTAGATCAGTTGTTGAGGCAAGGCACCAGAGGATGGATTTATGAGCAGCAGTGTGCAGAAGACTTATTCTGTCAACTATATGTAATTGCACCAACGATCGAGTTTGTCATCTCAGTCTCTGTCTTAAGAAGGCGATCATTGTCAAACAGTTCAGCGGCTTTCAAAAGACATCTCTCCACCCTACCTTTTTCTCTGGTTCAGTGATGAAAAGATCCCTGGAGTTCCAAAAAAGATGTTTGAAGTTCTAGAGCTGCTGCTGGGAATGCATTAAGGGTGATAGAGTATGAATTTTAGAGACTTTATCAAGCCAATGACTATAGGTTAGATTTTATATGAGATATGTTATTTTAACTTTGCTGTTACCGTGAAATTGACAGGAATAACATAACAGGGCTGGAAAGCATTAAAATACACAGGAAGTGAAAGCATTTTCTGCCGTTTGAAATTTTCTCCATGTGGTTCTCGGCACTGGAAGTGAAAGCACAATGGCGAGGGAGTGGTTGAAAGTGGCAGAAAAACCGAAAGCTGTTCCCTTCCTTTATTATTTTCTTTCTCTGCCTGTACAGTCATGGATGTGAGAGTGGTTTTGGTTGAATGACTACCTGTAATAGCAGTGTCCTTGCTCTGTTTTTGCAGGTAGCCGGTGGAGGCGATTCCACTCAAGGCCAGGTGGACATCTTCTCCTTGAATAGATCCACACCTCGGCCTGTAAAATCCCTCCAGATGGGAGCTCGAGTGAGGTGTTTGGAGTATGTGCCTGAGCCCACCCCTTCAGAGAATGCTGAAACCGGCCCTCACAACTCCACGGGAGTTGGAAATACTATCTGTGTGGGACTTGATGATGGCTGGTAATATATAATATGTAAATATAAAAAAATATGTATTGTGTTCTTCAATTAAAAATATTAAAGTACCTGTTAAATATCTAAAGGCATCTACACAGCCAAGTTAAGGTTGCTCTAAGGAAAAAAACTAGACTCCATTATCAAAGATATTGATGCTGCTTTGGTTCTATGTAAATGAAGTGCCTCATCAATGCTTCCTTTATTTTCCTGTCAGCTCACTTGGCTGTGAGAACCAAGTTGTAGCCAAGTCTAATAGCCTAATAGCTGTTTGTTTTGATGTCTAGCAATAGGGAAATCAGGAAAGGTAAAAGCCTTTTAATCAGATTTAAGCTGCCATTACAGACATTGCGGTGATAAGAAACAGGTGGCGACTACTTCAGTAGGCTAAAAAGAGTTTTGGATGAGTTTTAGCGATTCCAAAGTCATTTATTGTTAATGAAGAAACAAAATATTTGGGTAACACTTTACAATGAGGTTCTATTAGTTAATGCTAGTTAATGTATTAACTAATATGAACAAATGATGAACAATACATTTATTACAATATTTATTCATCTTTGTCAATGGAAGTTACTGAAAATACAGTTGTTCATTGTTAGTTCATGTTATTTCACAGTGCATTAACTATTGTTAACAATCACAACTTTTGATTTTAATATTACATTAGTAAATGATAAGATTAACATTTACTAAGATTAATAAATGCTGATGAAGTATTGTTGATAAGTATTGTGCTTAGTTCATGTTAACTAATGTAGTTAACTAATGTTAACTAATGAACCTTATTGTAAAGTGTTACCAAACACTTTATCTTAACATTTTCATTATTAAAAAGGATTAAAGACTTACCTTTGCATATGTGCAATTGCATTTATGCCATCTGTGTACAACAGTCAGTGTAAATGCACCTTTTTGTGCTATATATGCAACTTCAGATGCAGTCTTTGTAGTGTTAAAACAGCCAAAGTTTACTACCTTGTTAAAAAACTTTTGGGTAGTTTTCGTGGTGCTTTGTGGAGAAGTTTTTGAGGTGCAGTCGTGATAAAGTTAAATCATTTATGAAGGCTGAGAAGAACAATAGGTATTCTGAGATATTCTTTATGCAAATGAAAGGGACTGATTAGCTACAGAGAACAGATTTTTTTTTTTCCTTTTAAAATATGATTTCACAATATCAAGGCAACTGCTTCTTCCCACATAGATGTCCTTATATATCCTTCAATGTTTTTCACCCAAAGCATTCTGGTCTACGGCAGTATGGACACGGCCGCCCAATGCCTTGTGACTCTCCGTAACCCAGAGGGCTGTCCAGTTCTGTGTCTCAAACATTCTGGGAACTTCCTGTTCGCTGGCCTTCGGGACGGAACGCTGATGGTGTACGAGAGACATCCCGGAGGTACGAGTTTGATAACTCTTGATGTTTCATTATACTGTACACTCATGCTCCCTGCAAGTACACCTGGGAAGCTCTTATTTCTAATTTAGTTTCCAGCTGTCATGCATTCAAATTAAAAATGTAATTCGGAAGTAGCCAAATCAAAAATATTAAAATGGATCCCCTTTAAAGTTGTTTTCACTTGTTTTGTCTTTTATGTGATCAAGACTCATAATTTGTGATATTTCTGCATTTAATTCAAGGCCTCATAATTTGTACCAGGCTGTATATAGTTGTTTCTCTTTTGCTTTTATGCATTATGCAAAACAAAGCTTATTTATTCTGCATACGTTGCCTGCATTTGTTTAGGATTGTGGATAATCACTTAGGATTTAAACGTTATTTCAATCCTATTAGGCTTGTTTTTTCTCTTCATCACATTAGCACAGAAATGGACAGTTATGTTCAGTATGTTTTCTCTTTCCTTTTTCTCAGTAATGGGATTAAACACTAAATGGGTGGGATAATTAAGAAGGGTAATTATTAGCATGTCCCCAAATGAAAGGGACTCAGTAGAATAAAAGGGTAATCAAATCAAATTAATAGTACAGGTGAATCTTATTGTCCCCGTGTTCAATTTGCTCTTTCATCAACCTTCCGTTCAAACATTTAAGGATGTTTTTCGGTCCCTCCTCTGTTAACTGAATGCCTTGAGTAAAGATAATAGTTCTGTATGCATTCTGAGATGAGACAGGGGTGATAAGATTGTTCTAGGTATGTTTTAGTTGGATAGAAAGCCAATGGATTCAGGATTACCTTGAAAACGATTTATGATTTCACAAGTCTGTCCTCTGCCTGTACATTATTCATTTGCAGTATGTAAGTGTGGGCTAATGACAACAGAAGATGGGCGGGCATGCAGAACACTTGCATTCAAAGACATGATACAGTAGATGGCGAGGGATTGCGCTCTGTGTGTGTACGTGTATGTTGGGGATGGTGCAAGGCAGACAACCCTGGCACAATGGGTTTATCACAATGCATTACTTACCTGGCTGTCAACAAGGAATTACCTCCAGTGAAGTGGAAAGTAAGATTAATTATGCTGATGTGCAGTGTGGTGATTGAATATAACTATTCATATAGTGTAAAGAAAGAAATTACAAACAGATATATTCAGGGGCATAGCCGTCTTTTCAGAAGTGAGGGGGACAGAAATTTTCTAAATATATATATATATATATATATATATATATATATATATATATATATATATATATATATATATATATATATATATATATATATATATATAAAACATTACAATATAACATTTCTGTAATCTATATAGCCTACCAGTCAACAGATTTGAACAGTCAGATTTTTTATGTTTTTAAAGAAGTGTCTACTGCTCACCAAGCCTGCATTTATTTGATCCAAAGTACAGCAAAAACAGTAATGTTGTGAAATATTTTTACTATTTAAAATAACTGTTTTCTATTTGAATATATTTTAAACTGAAGTTTATTCCTGTGATCAAAGGTGAATTTTCAGCATCATTACTCCAGTCTTCAGTGTCACGTCCTTCAGAAATCATTCTAATATGCTGGTTTGCTGATTATCAATATTTAAACCAGATGAGTACATTTTTTTTCAGTATTCTTCGATGAATAGAAAGATCCAAAGATAAGCATTTATGTGAAATAAAAAGCTTTTGCAACTTTGTACACTATATCATTCAAAAGCTTAGAGTCAGTATAATTTTTATTTTTTGGAAAATAAATTATAGAAATTAATACTTTTATTTAGCGAGAATGCTTTAAATTGATCAAAAGTGATGATAAAGACATAATTTCACAAAAGATTTCTATTTCAAATAAATGGTATTCTTCTGAACTTTCTATTCATCAAAGAAACCTGAAAAAAATCTACTCAGCTGTTTCCATAATCATCATAATAAGTGTTTTTTGAGCAGCAAACCAGAATATCAGAATGATTTCTGAAGGATTGTGTGACTGGAGTAATGATGCTATAAATTCAGCTTTTGATTCTAAATAAATTAAATTTTGTGATGTATTAAAATAGAAAGATTTTATTTTAAATAGGTTAGTAAAAATATTTCAAAATTGTACTGTTTTGCTGTACTTTGGATCAAATAATTGCAGGCTTGGAGAACAGAAGAGACCTATTTGAAAAACATTAACAAGCTTACTGTTCAAAAACTTTTGTATACTACAGACCAATTAGGACATAAAGTAGCAGTAATGAATTAAAAGAATACAATTTGATAAAGTATTTTAAGATATTCGGTGCAAAACAAATTTGATTTATTGTGAAAGTATAATTCTACTCCGCGAGCGGCACGTAGGCAACAAAAGACAGCAGAACCCAATAATTTGTTACGTCTCATTTAGCAGACGCTTTTATCCAAAGCGACAAGTAGGAGAGCATTTAACACACTGAATCCGGCGCGACGTGACGAGGTCCATACGGGTTCTGTTGTCTTTTGACGTTACAGCAGGTTAAATCATAACATGAAAACTTTCTCGCGTGATTCGTGTCATCGCGACATACTGTAAAATACTTACAGTGTGTGTTTTATAAAAGGACGTAATCGTTTGCTTTATTCTGGGGTGCATTTTATCCCAGATGGCCTAATAGCAAAGTGAATGAACGAACGAAAATTCACAACAGCAACAAGAGATTTGAAGCTCAGGAGACAATTCGTTCTGTGATTGGCTGAATGTTAGTTCACTTAAATCTAAGTAACAAATCAGAGAACACTGCCGAAAAAAAATAAATAAATAAAAAAAAAATAACAGGGGTCAGAATCACCTGTTTCTAAAAATGCGGGGGACGTGTCTCCCCACCGTCACTACGCCCCTGGATATATTCCCTGGGAAGTACAGGCTGGATTGTTTAAAATGTATTTATTTTACTTTTTTGTTTATTTATTTATTTTTTGTGGGTGTAAACATGTAAATTATTCTGTGGAGCAATATGTTGCCATCAAAACATAGTAATATAGTAATAAATATAGTAATAAACACTAGGGTCTCACATGAGATTAATCAGAAAGCTTTTTGAAATGTATGAGCAAGCCGAAATTGCCTAGGGGGGAGATTTTGTGTTTTTTTTCCCCTTTTATTTTCCTAGGTACATTAAGAGGGCAGGATCATTTTGTTGTGTTTAATCAACAGTATGCAGAATTTATAAGGATAATAATGAGATGTCTACCTTTCTGAAGAAAATACGTAAATATATTACACCCAGAAGCAATAAGCGCCCATCTGAGTGAAACGGCATCTCTCCTCCTTCCACTTTATTACTTTTGGAGCAATAAAGACTGCAGCTGTAGATGCTTTGAGTGTCCAGATAAGTCCTATCTGGCCCTGAAGGTCCTCGGCTTCAAAAGAGGCAAATCTGAGGCTGCCTTAGTTTGAGGAAGGGGGGTACCGAGTGGCTAAGGGGATGTTTTCAAAGCATATACACGGAAAAAAGTGGGAAGATTGACATTTTGAATATGCCATGCAATTAACCTGAGGAAGTCGGAAGTCATTGTAAAGCTATTCTGGTTTCAAAGGCAGAAATAAACAACTCAAAATGTTAATTAAATGGCTCGCTGCGGTTCCCTCTCTAATTTTGCTTCATTAACACACTGTGATGGGGGCGAAAAAGACGAGGAAAAAAGCTTATGTAATGCATCCAATAATGGTGTCCATGGTGGCTACAGTGCAAGCCCTGTGATTAGAACTCAAGAAAAAAGTCTGGCATGTTCTGAACACACTGGAGAGAAATGTATAAATTGGATTACACAACACGCCGCAGTTATTAACATGGCACGGTTAGTGCATTAGCATAGAAAGCACCAGTTTTATTGAGGGAGATATGCAGTCCACAAACACGCTTTGCAGTGCTTGCTCTAGCTGTATGTTTTTGAGACGTAGACAGAAATTATACAGTTCCACCACCAGTTATACATATTTGTCTTGCAAACACAAGGATTTACTCTTGAGTATTAATGAAACCAATTTACTTTAAGTGACTTGCTCAGGGCAAAGCAGGGAATTAGCATGCAGCACATTTTTGTAGCTCTGCTATTTGAAGCATTCTTTAATAAGGGAAATAACATATGAATTTACTAGCTTTGAATATCTTATGGTCATATTTGAAGTGTTCCACCAGATAGGATTAAAGATTTGCCTTCAAGCAAGGTATTTCACAGACCTCATTGTATTCACTACGCGTGTACATTTTATATTTATTGTGTGAGAATTATTATTATTATTATTAATAATAATAAAAAAGAGTTCTTTAAAAGGACACAGCAGTGTCAGCTTGAAATGGATTATGAAATGCAATGGGGGGGGGGACATTACATTTGAATCTTTGAATATTACATGAATATTTTTGTCCAATCAAGCTGTAATTTCATGTGTATATTTAGGCAACATAAAATCCTTGTTACAAAGTCTTGCTCTACAGTGCCACACTAGTCAAACCGCGTTATTGCAGGCCCTTACAATAGGTAATATGAGATCAAATGAGTATTTGACAACAAAAATATTTGTAGACTTTTTTTTTTTTTTGCCAATGTTGTTGATAATGTTGACTAATAGTTTCTGCTCTACTAAAAAAATTACCCAATTCCTGTGTAAAAAGGATAAAAAGTTTGCTTTAAGAACCTACCCATAGTGGGAGTACAAGAATCTTGATAGTCTTCTAAAGGCCTGTTCACACCGGGACGAATTTCGCGCGCAATATTCGCCGACGTTTAACGCCTCGTGACTAAACAAAGGGCGCCAATGTGAGTGTGCACACCGACGCGAAAAACGCCACGCGTAAAAGCGTCATTTTTTAAAAAACGCCTCGGGTTCGTTTTTTTGGTTTGACGCACCGTGTCAAAAACTATACGACCAATGAGAATGGCGCTTTTGCACACGTGTCTGGAGCTTCTGAAGTTACAGTAAAACACAACTTGGGGGCGCTCAAACACAAAACTGTCTTGCTGAGCACACATACGTAACGGCGAAGAAGATATACGCCAAGTAGCGTCTACACTGCCGGGAAGAAATAAGACGAAGAAGATGCAAGGCAAGATGAATGTAGAGTTGCTGGTCTCGTTGGTGTCGGAACACAAAGAACTATATGACAAACGCGACAGCGATTACAAAGTATTTCTAGTATTTCTGTTTTTCATTAAGTGCCATCTAATGTCAGGGAATGAAATTGCATGTTCACTCGGCTCATCGTCAGCGAAAATCGCTTGGGTGTGAACACAAAAAACGCGTTGAAAAACGCTGGCGAATAACGCGCGCCGATATTCGTCCCGGTGTGTACGGCCCTTTACAGTGAACTTACTGTGTGTTTTTGTGTTTCTGTCTTGTAGGGGAACTGTGGAACCAAGACACCTGTAGAAAAGTAACAGTTGGTTCAGATCCCATCAGGACACTTCTTGCCTTGGAAGGCTTGGTCTGGGCTAGCTGTGCAAACACAGTAACTGTACTTGACGGCTTCAGTTTGTGCACTCAGGTAGACTCATCATTCCAAACCTCTGCTCATGCTGATATGCTTTCACACCAAACTTTAGCAAATGAAAGAGTTTCACAGGCACTTGGCCAACACTGACTGACAAATTAGCTTGTGTGTGAAGATCAATAATCCTACAGAGGAGTAGCAATACATATGGCCAGGTTGTCTCCTCTGGGGTCTTTTTTCCCCCTCTTACTTTTAAACCTACCAGGATGAGTAAATAGTTCTGACGTGCTCATAATCTATTCTGGTCTCAAATATGGAGAAGCTGTACACTGGGGATCTACTCCATGGGCCTCCATAACCCTGAGCAGGGGCGGCATTTCCGTATGGCAGTTGCCATACCCTAGCCCAGTCAGGTGTGCCGTGGAAAATTATTCAAACTTCATATCTCTATTATATTTCGTTATTATTATTTTACAAATTTACAAATATTTATCCCATGATAAGCATTAAAAAGGGCTTGTCAGCAAAACTTAGTAACGCCACTGTATCCTCAAGCTCACAGCGAAACCTCGTAACTTCACCCTGCCTCCATTCAGATTGACGCGCTGCACACAGCCCGGAGGAGACAGATCTCCCCTTGTTCGCAATTGAATTGTAAATAAATAACTGATGTTTGAATAAGTACAGTGTTTCCTTTTCAAAAATTATATATGTAAAGGCTAATATTTTTTCTCTGTTTGAAGACCGAAGAAGTATGTTATTTGCCGTCTAGTTGTGGCCATTATAATTTTGCATGTTTTAAATATCATGTGCATATAGCTCTTCATCCTTTCTGTTACAATATCATGAGATTTTGGCCAAGTGTATTAAACAACAAGAAAAACTAAGTGGCCATATAACTACAATAAAAGTTATATAACCTGTAAAAGTTGATGAAAACGTATTATGCGATGCACATGCTGCCTCAGCCTCAGATGCGGTCATTCTGACAGACAAAACACCAGACAAAATCTCCGTCATTCGCTGGTCAAAAACTCCATTTGAGTTTGATTGTAATGTAATGTTAAGTGCAAGTAGGCTATCTAATACAATACCAACACTGATAATGCAGTGTTTAATTACTGAAATGTTTTTCCACCTTTCTGCACCCCCCCCCACAACCCCACACCCGCCATACCCTATGGTTTTGTGAAACGCCGCCACTGACCCTGAGCCCTTCCTTTAGTTCTGCCTTCTTGGGTTTTATCTCTGGAATCAAACATCTCTTTTATCCTTTTGTGATTTCTCTGGATGCGCCCATCAGAGAGGAGATTTGAGCTACTGGTAGGTGAGTGGGCCCCTGCTGCTTTTCGGTTGATCCTCCACGGTTCAGGCCAGTGCTCTGTTTTGTTCGACTGATTACATTGTATCCCTTTCCCTGCGGAGCCATGCAGGCCCAGCAGCTGAAGGGGGAAGCATCTCCTATACAGCTGTATATCTGCCTCCTTGGGACTCATGGCAAAGTGGCATACGATGAGGTGTGTCGGTGGGATAAGCAACAGAGCCTGTGCGAATTTGTATCTCTCGTCACCGGTTTTATGTAAGAATTCCACACTCTGCAGCGTGCCACCTTGTTCCAATGACCCGCAACGACAGAGGACGATGGATTACTATTGAAGTAGAATGCTGAAAGCATTTTAACTCCAGTACTGCAGAGAAAACAAACAGTGATGGTCGGGCGTGGAAGCACTATGCAGAGAAAACACTTAATAATAATAAAACCTTGCAAAAAAATGTGGGTTCGCAACCAACTTAATTTCCAAGTTTGGCTCATTATTATGTAGGCCATCTTTACACTTGGTAGTAAAGGCTGTGACACGCCAAACTGACATCTAAGAACAAGCTGTAATGAAAGACAGCTGTATTGTCACCTCGCATTAATGTGCATGAAAAAAAGTTGCACTTTATTACACCGCTAAGACTACAACAAACGGCCAACTAGCATGTACATTCTGCACCTGCATGAGAAAATCAGCAGTTGGCAGTATTCTATATTCATCACAAAACATGTGACAATATGAACAAAATTCAGCCGTCAGGATTGTAAATGGGACTAGGATTGGCAGTCATATGTAAAAATCTTTGCACTAGCTCCTGGTCAGGTTTAGAGTGGATTTCAAAATTATGATGTTTACTTTTAAAGCATGTCATGGACTGGCACCACATTACCTTACAGAATTATTACATCCATACACTTCTAGTCGTAGATTGCATTCCTCTCAGTCAAACTTGTTGGTTGTTCCTCAAACATGTCTTAAGATCTATGTGTTATAAGGCTTTCTCTTTCTATGCTCCTGTCCTTTGGAATTCACTGCCTCTCGAACTTAGGGAGGCTCAGACTTATGATGTTTTTAAGGTTCAACTTAAGACATATTTTTTAAACTTGCATTTGCTTGTTGATTTTGTATTGTTTTTTATTATATTGATTATATTGTGTCCGGCACTTTGAGAAGCTGCTTTTAAAGGCGCTTTATAAAATAAAGTTTATTATTATTATAATTATTATTATTATCATTCAGAAATGGAAAACTAATCTAGTGCCAAAGCATTTCTCCATCAGTTGCTCAGTTTGGCCAGGAGGCCAGCTCTAGAAAGAGTCCTGGTTGATTTTTGAATAATTTTCTAGTTTTGGAGAGTTTGTCAGTTATAGAAAGAGTCCTGGTTGAGCAGAACTTTTTTTGTGAATTATTTAAAAGATGTGTGGCTTGACACAAACCTGTTTCTGAGCTCTACAGGCAGTTATTTTGATTTCAGTGCTTGGTTTTTGCTCTGACATGCATTATCAGCTGTTAACTTCACTTGAAATGTAATAACATCTACAAGCAAAATGTATGCTCCTGAACTAAATTTCAACTGTCCCAGATAAGGGTTATGGATACTTATGCAATGGAATCATTTTAGTTTTTAGTTTTTATAAATTTGCAAAGATGTTTAAAACCTCTTTTTATGCTTTACAATTATGTTGTATGGAGCATAAATTATTGTGGGGAAAAATTATTAAAAGCAGTTTAACATAAGGCAGCAAAAAGGGGTATGAATACATTCGCAAGGCACTGTAGAACTGACTGACCAACACCAATTCAACATGCTCAGTCGGCCAAACAGCCAACTGGAGCCAACTAGTGTGGATGGTGCACACTGCAAAAACTGAGCTGACAGATGCTCAAAGACCACCCAAGGTTGGCCGACCTCTGGCTTGCCATGCAATGGCCTTATGATCGATCAATCTAAAATCTTGACCTAACATGTGAGTGTTATGGGATGTGTTTTGAGAAAGTGCATGAAAATATTGATTCAAACTTCATTATGTTGTGCCAGAAAACTTGTGGGCCACACATTGCACTCCCTTAGAAAGTGATGTATATTTTTACAAAATAAGAGAGGAGGATCCAGATGAAATCTGAACACAAGTGGTCACAGGAGATGAATATGAAATGTATGTTAAAACCAGGAGTAAATGGAAATGCATCTCATCTGATCTCTTGTGAAAAGATCACTGAAAATTTATAATATAAACTCTTAATACCAGGTGGTAACAGGGCTGTAGAAATCCATTCAGAACAGTAAAACCTGGAGAGTGAAGTCCCACGCTTCCTTAAATGAGTGGTTGTTTAAACATGTTGCTCTTGTAAGCACTGTCACCTAGTATTATAGTAGACTAATGAGGGTTTAGATGGTAGGTGGAGGCGTGCTGTGTTTTGTCCGCTGGTAGGGAAGAACAGTGCTCTCCTGCTGTGATAGTGATGTAGGGTTGACGATTAAAATGTGTCCACAATCTGCTTTTGAATAAATATCGTATTATCGTGCTACAGCACATCACATCAAATGCTAACTCAGTGGGAGAGTTACACTCACGGGACACCACACAAAAGTGCATTATTTGCATGTGCTTTAAACCCTTGCCGGTTAAACATTTCATTCTGACATGTGCTTTTTCTGAGCACATACACCTGAAGTGCGCATGCTAAAAAGGATGTAAAACAGAGCCTGAATACTGGACTAAATCATCTTTTGCATTTGATGTGGGTAACCAAACAATTGCTGGTCCCCACTGAATTTGAGAGTAGGAAAAAATACTATGGAAGTCACTGGTGACCAGCAACTGTTTGTTTACACACATTCTTCAAAATAACTTTCACTGTATGTTCAACAGAAGAAAGAAACTCATTCAAGTTTTGACTTCAGAGTGAGTGAATGAAAATAGAATTTACATTTTGGGTGAAATATTCCTTTAATGTTATATATATATATATATATATATATATATATATATATATATATATATATATATATATATATAATATATATATATATATATATATATATATAATTTATGAAGTAAAGTGTACTGTATATAGTTTTTATTTTTATATTTGGTAATTCAATTTCTTGAATGCTACTGTTTAATACACCTACTGTACTTGAAAAACAAAGCATTCTTTGTTTTATTTGTATATTATATGTTTTTGGAATGCGTATCTTTGGTTTTATTTTTTTAATAACAAAGTTAAAATAATGATATAGATTTTTATCTTTGCCCACTTTGGCCTAAATGTCTGTCATTTTTTATTTTGTTAAATAGGAAAATTAGTTGGGCTGTTTTTCTGAAAAAAAGAAATCGTAATATGATATGTTTGCCATATAGTTGATAGAAGTATTCGTCTGGTGTCTTGTCTCTGAAGAAATAGTCCAAGTGAAATAAAACGAAAACATTGAGAGAACGAGAGCAAAGGCAAGCACCCCCGACAAGTCAATTAAAAGCGAGAACACATCAAAGGCAGTTTCAGCATTCTCCCTTGCTCTCAAACAAAAGAAGCTCCCTTTGGCAAGGGTACGCAAACAGGTGCTAATCCCTGTCCGCTAGTGTGCAGAGGAGAGAACCGTCTCTCTCACCCACCTTACTCCCTCCAACTAATCTGCCTCAACCCCAGACTGGAGAACTAGCTGTTTGTAAGAGTTCTCAGGGCTCCTCGGTAGCACCACAGACCTCAGGGGGCTGCGTGCAAACCCTCGATAAGGAGCGCGGCTCCCTCATGCCTCATTAGAGGATCAGGCATGAAATGGCTCCTCTTTCCCTGTGGACTTTTAAAAAGGTGTTTGGGAGGGGGTGTATTGTTTTCTGAGACAGTAGAGCATTGCGCCGCTGTGAATCACTTTGAAATCAAAGAAACTGGATCCTGAGTCATTGAAACCTTCATGATGTGTGGCCCTTGAACCCACTGTTCAGATGATGATTTTGAAGGCACAATAATGCTGTGCATTGCAGGAATAGATAAAGGAAGGAAGGTGTTCATTTGCATTGGTTTTTGCTTTTGTGTTTGTACAACTGAATATCCTTTTATAACAAATAAAATGGTAAGCAGAAATGCAGATTATAAGCATATTCAAAGTGAAGATTATGAGTAAATCCACCAGTGAGAATGCTTTTTTGCATTTTGTAATTTTTGTGTGTAAAACCTGACAATTTTCCCCAGTTTGATCTGAGAACAATCCATAGAGCATCTTGTACTTTAGCGGAAACAAGTGTGCAAAGTAGTATACAAGTTCAATATCACAATTTAAATTTGCTTAATACTAAGCTAAAATATGTATTTAGATATGGTGTAATGGTTGCTACAGTATTAGATCTTCTGGAAGGCACTTCTGCTTGAAAACCAATGATACTGAATGCTGGATCCCCATAAAACAAGTATCCCAGTGTTAGGATACTATTTAGAATAATCCCCGTGAAGGATTATGGCATTTTGCGGGAAAATTCTAAAGTAGTAAGAAGCCAATAAGGCCGTAATGCATGTTCTCTTTGAGGTGTTAATTAGCACCCATGGTGCTGTGTTGGAAAAAAATGTTAATCTAGCAAGAACTTTTTTTTTATTGGAGATGACACAGATCAGTACTGTGTACAGTCTCTGTAGTCTGCCACTGACACTATGGAAGCCTGTTTCATCTTTGTTATATCTCAGATTTTGAATTTGTCATAATTTTGACTTTTGTAACTCAAAGTTGTGACTTTAAAATGTTATTTGTTATTTTATATAACAAAATTCATTATATCTCTTAATTTGACTTTGTAGTTCATAATTTTTGTGTGTGAAATAAAATTGATGTGGTCTTTTTGGACCGACTGATGTAAAAGTGTATAGTTTGAAGAATGTTTCAACTAAAACAACATTGGATGTCAAAAAAAAAAAAAAAAAAAAAAAAAAAAAAAAAAAGGTTTGAAGAAACTTATGGGTGTGTAAATAATGACAGCATGTTAGTATTCGGGTGAACTATCTATATCTTATCCTTCTGATTTAGTGACAAATAGATAGAAATAGAAATGCACCTCCAGCTTAATCTTTGGATGATGTATCTGAAGTTCAGCTGGAGATCTTTTGATAGAAGGTGACCAGAATATTATCTGCTTCTTATCTTTTTTTTTTTGCCACAGGATAAAATCCATGGTTTCCCAGGAGCAGAGCTATCCAAATACTCAGGTTTTGTCTTTAATGGAGCCCTGTGGTGTTTTGCAGCAACCAAAGAAAAAAGAAATATGAAGATATGAATTCCCTCTTCCATCTCAGTAGTTGCTTTTGAGAGTCCTTGCATGAACTGCACCAAGAATAAAAGAGGGGAAAATAAAAGCTACATACATTTGTGATGGACATGTTGTCATTATAGTTCAATATTCCGATTGTGAGCTAATGGAGAAGAGAAAGCAAATGAGAGGAACAAGGAGATGGAGTTTTGTAACTGCTTGCTTTTGTCATGCCTTATTGAGTTCTGTACCAGTCCAGAATGTGTTCCAATCTTTTCGGCTTGTTTATTCTCATTGGTCTCTGGTTTTCCAGTCCACCTTTTTACCCATTAGTAAAGCTATGCGACTGAAATGAATTAGCATCATCATGAAGGGCATGTTAATGTCATGCTGTTTCTACTTAACATTCCACTTCCCAGTTAAAGATGTAGGTCATACATTTCAAATGCAACTTAGATTACACCTTTCTGTTACACAGCATTACTATAGTTTCTTCTTGCTGTGCACAGAATTTGATGCTGTTTTAGTGTGAATTTTATGTTGAAGATAATATGGCATGCAACATCCCTTTGGAATGAGAATTAGCAGGATTCCTGCTGAATAAATGTAACTCAAATGCATTATGGGTCTTCAGAATTCAAAATGTGCCGGTTGTGCACAAGTACAATTTAGCAAAATTATAACTTGCATAAAATGCATAAAAATGTGTTTTAGACACTTTGGATGATCAAAATAATGATCGTTTTATATGTAAACATGCAATTTCAGTGACTTATGTTCAGTTTTTAAGAATCTTAAAATGCTGCACCATTTGGCATCTTATCAGGTTTTCCATTATCACAATTATGTCTTTGTCTAAATCAGCTAGTAAAATGGGACACTCGAGTTTATTCTCAAAAATTAAATTTCTGTTATTTACTCAGCCGCATGTTGTTCCAAACCAGTATGATTTTTTTTCTGAGCAACAAAAAGTAATCTTAAAGACCCGTAATCTTAAAAAAAAAAAATTTATTTTTTATTTTTTATTTTTTTTTTATAAATGTCTTGCAGTTTTGGTAGATTTTTTATGGGTTTTATAGTGGAGATCTTCAGCAATTTGACATGGTTTTATGTGAGAAATTTGGCAACATATCTTAAAAACTCAATTTCAAACTATCAGAGAATGTCCCACTTGACCTGTATTGATATGAAGCTAGTTAACTCCTATCTCTCTAATGTAATCCTATTGTCCTCTGTTATGTCTTAGAGATTTGAGGTCCATCAGGACCCGCTGGTGAGCGTGGCCCACATGGTGCGAGCTGGTGGGGGTGTATGGATGGCCTTTTCAGAAGGTTCCTCTATACGCTTGTTCCATACGGAAACACTGGAGCACCTGCAGGAGATCAACATATCTACACCCTCGTCATTTTACAACCCCAGTGAGTATCTCTCCTTTGACCCTGTGAAAGGAGCCATTTGAATACCAAAATTCTTTATGCCTTCACAAGTGCTTGATCAGCGCTTGTTTCCGTCATTTCTTTGAACTGCACTTCTCATGATAAAAAGGTAATGACGGAGAAGTTCTTGTTGGAATGGTTCCTGTAGGCTGGCTCTCCAGGGACCGACCGTGAATAAGTAGCTAACTTAAGACCCCGCAGAGCAGTAATGGAGTTGCTGGGTTACAGACAGGAAAAGGCACAATGGCACGGACAAAGCTTTCCATTCGAAATGTTGCCATGGCAACACTCTTGTCATGACTTCAGCAGCCGTGGCATGTTGGTAATGTGCCAACGTTTTGCCATTGTGCCTTTTCTTAGTGCAGCTGGTCTTTAATTAATCTGGTGTGTCTTTTTTTTTTTTCTCTCTGAACTCACCTTTAGCCATCTTCATTTTCCCATGGGTCCTCTTAAATATCAGATTTGTCAAATTCTTTGTGATATATCACTCCATTTAGATGAAATAAATATAAGCCATGCCATGGTTTTCACTACCTTTTTGCAGAAGGGAGCGTGTGTAAACATTCAACATATAAGCAAGGAAGGGAAGGAAATATAATAAAATAAATTATTTATGGGGTTTATTTATTTTTTTTTTTTTTTTTTTTTTTTATGTTAGGTGGGGTTTTTTTTTTTTAAGCCAGATTTGCACGTCAACATCACGTGGTGTCTATGAATGGGGTACCGTGATGAGCTACAGCCAAGAGAGAGCAAGGCATGTGTTGACCGACAGCGGAAAGACAAAAACAATAAATCTAGCAGCAGCAGAAATCACACAGCTTTAAGAGCAAAAATGTGTTTGGACGAAAAGAAGAAAAGAAGCAGGGAGCGCTTTTTTTTTTTTCAACAGCAGCAGGAACACGGCTTTAAGAAAAGTTTGGAATGTTCATTTTAAAATAACCAAATCCTGTTTCACTTGTTTCGTGTCATTCCTGTTCAAGTTCTCGCATGTGTTTTCGTGACATAACGTATGTGACTCCCTGTTGTGGATCATTTACGTAGTTTTGCATAGTGTGAACACCACAACGACTTCAAGACAGACAGTCAAGTCATGTAGTCTGAACAGCACATCGATCATTTCCGTAGTTTTGCATAGTGTGAACACCACAACGACTTCAAGACAGACAGTCAAGTCATTCAGAAATGATCTCAATCCACAATGAAACAACCAAAAAAGTGTATGTCACATGACCATTACTCAGATGCAGGTAATCAGGGCACATGAGCATTGATAATGCTTTGTTTGTAAATGAATCAACGGGTTAAAAATTAAAAATGATCACACAGCTGTCTGAAGGATAAAGTTCATCCGCAGACTCTTTATTTACACAGCTGTCAAGGATACGAAGATTTACACAGCTCCTGATCCATCTTTATCACTGCAAACGCAACCCCATGGAAGTTTTCAAACTAAAATAGAGTCTGCAGCGTTTTCATAAAGGCTCCGTTCTGTCGAGGGGAGAGTTTATACGACAGTGCGCTTTCGGTGTAACCGTAGAGAAAAAGTTATGCGTTTCAGAAACAAAAATCCACAAAACACCACTAGTGTAAACATAGCCTTAGACTAATGATAATGTTTTTAGTTTTACAGTTCTGAATTTACATGCCTAAAAGTCTGTTTTTATAGTACATTGAACCTCTTACCCCAGAGTTTTGCAAACTAAAAAAAGATCAAAGCAGCGTTTTATGATTTCTCAGGGATCATGACCCCTTCAAGTAGCCACATAGCAAATAGTGTCGCTTCATGAGGCAATTCAGCTGAAAAGTTCTGAAATTTACAGAAATTACAGCTCCACACATCAGACCATATAAAGAAAAAATCTTGGTGGCATCGCTCCAGTAGCTTGCAGAATCACTCTTTTCAGACTGTCTAATAGTGTTCTTTTAGCTAAAAAAACCCCCTATGATTCTCCAGTTGTCACAGACAATTGCAATCAAGTGGAAAAGAAAGCAGAAGGAGAAAAATAAACCCAAACTGGTGTAGCAGACTTCAGGAACTGGCCAGAGCAAGTTAATGTCAACTGGCCTGTTGCTACAACTGTCTCTCATTAAAACCAAAGAGAAGAAAGATATACCTTAGGTTTTTTTTTTTTGTCAAACAGCGAGAACATCAAACCTTTGGATCAAAGTTACAGCTGTATTTCACAAGACGTGAAGGAGAAAAGGAGAGTATTGTGGTGAAGATGTCTGCGAAGGTCCTGCGACCCCGAGGCTGTTGTCGAATTTACGCAGCTAGATGTGTTTAAATATGTAGTTGGGTGAGGTAACACTGCAATTTCATGTTATGTTGGGGGTTTACAGTCAACGGAGCACAAAAGTGAAAATAAGTTTTGCAGATGCCTTCTTCCCCATCTGCCAAAGCCTATATGCTAATCTGTACACATCACACATAGGAGGACTGATATAGTTATTACAGATCAGTGGTCTGCTAATCCCACAGGTTTGCATCCAAGTGATGGGTGATGAATTAATTATTGTATTAAAGTAACTAGAACCTTCAGACAAGATAAGCAAGCCAGACATCAGATCCATAGGGGAAGTTGATATTACATCAAAGAGAATCTTTGAAACATATTATTATATTGATTATATTCTATTTTATTAAACTCCTGCCCTTAATGTCATATAGTAATTAGCTGAAATGAAGTAATTTTGTGTAATAGTAATCAATTTGAATGACCTGCGGTGTGACCATTTAAAATTATTTTAAACTGCGTTTCCTATATTATTAAGCATACAGTTTTTATTGCCTCTTATTAATTGAAAGACTACATGAAATTATTTTAATCATTTTAAGAGTGAAAGAGAAAACGGAAAAGAAATCAAACGCATTGAAAAGAACTGTTATTACCAGTTACAGGACCTAAGACACACACTTTCCTTTATTTATATGGTAACACTTTGAACACAAGGTTCAGCTTTTTAACATTATTTAATGCATTCATTTAATTGTTAATGTTAATTTTAAAATATTGTTTGTTTATAATACACCACTAGTATTCATTTATACAACTTTGTGTTAAAATGTATGAACATATGTAGAAAAAATGATGTGAATGTATTCTTTACTGGTATTTCATATTAGCTCTTGAACTAACAGACTGAAGCATATATACTAATACTCATTACTTTTTAACTTTAATCTTGATAGTTATAATGTAGAAATAATCCAAGTACACATTGTGTGTCAACTACAAGGAGATCTAATAAAATATGCAAGATGCATTTCCCCCCCAAACCTATGCATTACTGCAGAACTGCAGATTTATTTGACAATCTATTATTAAGGTGATCCCTCTCACACAGAAAAAGAATGTATAATAGGTGAATGCTCTGCAGAGCTGGACAGCTGACATTTCTAAGAAGGAATTCTGCCTAATGCAGAATTTGATCATGTTTTTTCATGACCTTCACTGATTTCATGGTGACTAACTACCATACTAAAAATGCTTCATTTGCACATTAGCAAAAGTCTCCCCAAGTACTGTAGCATCCTAAAGACAGCATGCCGTGAAAACGAATCAATTAGCCAATACCCACTTACCTATCACTTAACTATGCAAAGCGAGCTTTATAATACGAGCATGCGGCCACCAGCCATAATTGCTGAACTCTCTGCTGTTGTTCTTTGATTTCCTTATACTGTGGTGGCTTTCTGATGTCTAAAGACCCAGGCTCAGGGATTTGGGCACTGTGAATAAAGTCATTTAAATGTTCCATGTTACTTTTTTTTTCTAAACAGCGATTTAAATGTTGTCATACCTGCACACTGCTATAATTAACCAGTTAAATAAAGCTGATGAGAGAACCACAGCTGTGAGCTGTGCAATCAGCAGTGTGCTGGGTTTTAATCGGAGTCTCCACAGAAACAATAATTGTTGTTATACAAGCAGGAGAATGGATTATTTAGTTCTATGGCATAGTTTGTCCTTTCAAAGTATAGAGCAAAATAATATCATACTGCATAGATAAAAACAGGTAACTCAGTGTTGAAGGGTTTTTTTTTTTTTTTTTTTTTAGGTCAAAAGAGTGTGAGAGTTACCAGCCTGCTGATTTGCCAGGGGCTGCTGTGGGTGGGAACTGCCCAGGGCATTATCATCACCCTGCCTGTGCCCAAGCTGGAGGGCATCCCCAAAATTACAGGTACACAGATCAGAGGATGGCTCTCCATGATACATATGTGCCTTTAGTCCTTTTTGATAGTCTATTCTACAATGATAGGACAATTACATAATGATTTTTTGTAAGCTTTTTTTAAATTATTAGTTAAATTCCAAAATAAAATATTCACCCCGTGTTATCCAAGATCTTCATGTCTTTCTTTCTTCAGTCGCAAAGAAATTAAGGTTTTTGAGGAAAACATTCCAGGATGTTTCTCCATTAAATGGACTTCAATGGTTTGCAGACTTCAAAGATTAAATTTAGTTTTATGTATTTTTTTCAACATGCCAAATTTTCATCATAAAAGGGCCATAAAGGTGTTTAACATGTCTTGTAGCCAAATATTTGATATCCAACCTTACATGACACACATATCAAGGTCATACATAATTTATTTGATTTTGGTCATGCATAGTTAGTCAATGGGTTCAGAAAACTTGGAGCAAACATTTAACATTTTGGGGTTGGTTAGATTTTTTTATTACGATTTTAATGTTTTTGAATAAACATTATCTTGTTCTCAACCAGACAGCATTTATTTGATGAAAAATACAGTAAAAACAGTAATTGTAAAATATTATAAATAATATTATATCTAATCAAATAAACATTTCTTAATATTTTCAATGTTGGAAAAAATTGTGTTGCAATATTTTTGTGGAAACCATGATGCATTTTTATTTTCAAGATTTTTTTGATAAAGAGAAAGTTGAAAAGAACATGTACTTGCTGAATAAAAGTATTGCTTTTTTTAAGGGGCAATGTAATTTTAAAGTCATATGAACCACCTTTTAATGGGGTTTTCCCCCTGAGCTGGAGCTTTTCTTTTTATGGAAAAAAAAAATACTGGAACAACAGAGGATGATGACAAAATAATGGACCAATTTTCTAAACTATTCCTTTAATTCAAAGTCATTTCAGTTAGTAATATTCATTTAAATGTGTAATAATGGAAATCAGTTATCACATTTTAAGGTTTCTCTGACCCTCTGGCATTGCTGCTTTTTACTGATTAAAGCAATCTGAATTCTGTTTCATTGTGGCACAGGTAAAGGGATGATGTCTCTTAATGCACACTGCGGGCCTGTGGATTTCTTAGTGGCCCTTTCCAGCACTTTGTCTCCTGATCTACTGAAGCGGGATTCTGTGGTGGAAGGGCATGATTCGGCCTGTGGAGTGGATGACCGTAGCGACTCTTCCTCTCAGGAATCTCTCCAGCAGGCCAGTATTTCCGGCCAGGTAGATGGCAAAGGAAAGGGACGGGGCGTCTTGCTACAGTACCGCCTCCGCTCAACCTCAGGTTTGCCCGGGCGACCGTTAACCATGAGAGCAGAAGAAGCCTCGGATTCGTCGTTAGAATCTTTGGAACACAGCATGGAAGATGGCTCTATATATGAACTCAGTGATGACCCAGACATGTGGGTCCGGGGTCGATCCTGTGAGAGGGAGGGGGTGAGGAGGGACAGGGTTTCCTCGGTAGCAGTCATCTCGGGTGGAAAGGGCTTCCATCGACTGAGGGAGGGTTCAGTGGCAACCACCGCAGAAAGCACACTTATGATCTGGCAGCTTCCTCTCACAGTTTGATCTGAAATTGTGTTTAAGGAGTAGAATTAAAATTTTAACAATTTACTTAATCATATGTCATTCCACACCTGAATGGCTTTCTTTTGAATTACAGTAATGTACTGGTCACTCTTTTCAGTGCAGTTACAATGAATGAAAGCTTCAAAAAGGATACAAAAATATCACAAAACTGGCCATATGACTCATCCTCCCAAGTTTTCTAAGTCGTACAAAAGTTTTGTGCGACGAACAGTCCATTTAAAGTTTAAAGGGTTAATTCACTAATAACTTTCCTCTTCAGTCAATGAGTTGAACTTGAGAACCGATCTGTGAACGAATCATCCAGACCATTTTTTTTTCACCTGATTAGTTGAAAAGATCTGACTCAAAAGAATAAGTCATTTACAAACCAGACATCACTAGGGTTATAACAGTGAATAATTATATAATTTTTTATATTTTTCTTCACACAAAGCTATCAGTGCACCACTTTTATGGCGCTTTTTTTGTCATTATTGACAACTCCTGTCTTCAGTTAATTTTATTATACAGAAAAACGGTGACCAGGATATTTGAAAGAAACAAAGTAATATGGGTTTGGAATGACATGATGAAAAGTGAATTACAGAATTTTCATTTTAGAGTGAACTATCCGTTTTCACTGGGCAAGTGTGGTATAAAATGTGATTTCTCCTTGAGATCCCGAGAAATCCAGGTCCTCCAATGAGAATATTCCAGGACAGGACCTAAGCTATTCAAATGGAACATTTCCTTGAGGCTTCAGTCTAGTCAACCTTAGTGAATCATGAATTTACCATGGCACAGAGCTGCTGAGTTTTTTTTTTTTTTGGTATTATTCCCTGGTGTCTGAAGAAATCTTATCAATGGAAAGTGAAAGCAAAATGAAAGGGGTTTCCATGTTTTTGTGCAGTCACGCTAAGAATACTCTCACCCTTTGACTCTTGATAATGTGAACACATGATTCTCTGTCGAAGACAAGTCTGGGCAGGTCAGTGCTAAGTTGAATGTTGATTTTGGATTTCTTGACAGTTTACATTTTTGTTTTATGTTTTAAATGGTAAAGCTTAATTGCAATTCTTTTTTTTCCTTTTTTTGTGGACACATTTTTTCTTATGTACACAACCTGAAAACATTTTCAGCATATGGCAGTCTTTTGAAACGTCTGCTTAAATCACCATTACTTAACAAGCAAGTTCATTACCAGCTGGTTGTAGAAAGATACAAGCACCGCTAATTGCAGGAAAGTTGTGGATCTTGTGAAGCTTTTGATGTTTATTGATCTTGTTGAAGGGTATTCACCACTGATATTTTGTGTAATATTGCAGTTCCATCTGCAAGCTACAGGTGGTTACCCTCATTCTTTGTTCTTGTTTGATCCACATTTAACACATTCAGTTGTCTTCTAGTCTCCCATTAGGAAATGTGAAAGACGCACATTATATTGTGTTAAAGGGAATAGATTGAGGTTGTTTTTGGTAAAAATGAACAAGTAAATAAATAATAAATTCATTAAAAAAACTCTAAAAAGCTCTGTTTAAACACCAGCTTGGCCAAGCTTGAAGCCCTGCTGAGCCAGCATAGACCAGCAAACCACCCTAGTCGGGGTTAATCTTTTTTTTGAAGACAGCAAACACACTGTACTAAATAAAATTCCTCAGAAATAGCTGCTGAATAATATAGTTAATTTTTTATTTTTTTCCACCCCTCACCAATTTATCCTCATGCATTTTTCATACCATGCAACTTTGTGAATATATACGAAACGTATATGTCCTGGTACTGCAAATGGTTTTTAAATATGTTAAACTTAAATTGTTTTCCATTGGCATTATAACATAAAACATTTATGAAGGCCATAATAACTGTAGTGCTACAATAGTCATTCATTGTTTGGATATGAAATTTGTAAGTAAAAGTGAATTAAATTTAGCATGAATAATACAAATTGTGCATTATCCATCCATATAAACTAACCACTTGAAGTTTCCATTTGTGCCCCAAATGCACTGAATTTTTAGTATTTTTTATGCTAATAAAATGTAGTCTCATGTTTGTCAATTCACTGTTAATAGAATAAAAACAATAAAATCCACCTCTGCGTTTGATTCTTATAAACAGCAGTGCTGTTATGAGTGTATGTATTAGTCTGAAGGAACTGTATAAAATAAGATAGTAAACACAGAAAACTCTTTGCTGCTGCTAAAATGACAAATGTATGCAGGGCTGTGCTTTTTTTCCATCTCTTGTTGACCTTCACAAAAGCAAAAATCCTTGTGATTACAGACGAATTACACCGAGATGGTGGATAAGTAGGGTGCATTAAATGACATGCCACACTGGAAAAACCCATAAGCTGTACCAAAAGGTCAGATCTGAATAAATGTATGCATGCTGGGATGGTGACAAATTCGACCATTGCCACTGCCAGAACATCTTAGATTTCAAAATGATCACTTTTGTGCAACAGAGTTCAGCCACCTCTGCGCTTTAATGCAGTTTGTTCTAGATTTGAATAATTCATAGTGTTCTAATTTGCAAACTGCGTTAATAGTAAGAGTTTTATTTTATGCAAGCAACACTCATGAAAAAGGTATAATATCTACACTTTGGGTAGTAATGTGTACTTTTAAACTATTTAAGATGTACCTTTAAGGTACTAATATGTAACATTTAGGGGTAAATAATATACAAAGATGTAACTTTAACTTTTGTACTTTAGGTACTGCTCCAGTGACAGCCTAGTAACTTTTTTTTTTTTCTTCTGAGAGTGTATTATGAACATACGTAAGACTGTGCTATGTTTGTTTGTGGTCAATTATGTCACAGTTCGGCTGTCAAGTCAGAGGAAATGACCGAAGTTCACTTGTCAAGCACCAACACCATTTTGGTGGAAAAAGAGGAACTTATTACCCAAGGACTCTTGGGTGTATTCAGATGGTACATGTGGAATGGAGGTTCTGGGTTGTGAGAACATACCAAATCTCCTGCTCAATCTCTTCATCCTTGTCCTGCTGGCTTCAGAACGCTGGCCTTAGGCAGATACACGGCTGAGAGCCCACTTAAACCCACGTTAGTGCAGTTTACAGCATGATGGGTGTTTGCATTGTGCTGAGCACAATGTGATTTATGATAAAATTGATTGGAGATTGCAGTTCTGTGAAACAGCTGTACTTACATCCTGTTTCCCCGAGAAGTTTTGTTCGTTAGACGAGAAAATCACCCAGGCATGTTATTTACTGAGGAGAAAATATGCATATTTACTTTTAAGGTCAATGTTATTTGCACTTAGTGTTGTGTGATTAGGGTTCTAAAAATCTCTTGCAGCATTTTAGGCAACTTTGAGAAAACTAAAGCATTTTGGAGTCATTCATTTTCATAATAAAGTTTGCTAATATAATCATGAGACAATTCTATTTCAGAACATAACTTGGCATTGACCTTGTCAGTTTTAAGCCTGTCCAAGTTGCTGAAATGGCCAAGCGTGACCTGCAGTTTTAGAAATTTGCCACATATCATTACAAAAACATTCATCTTAGCAGAAAAAGCGAGTCACAGCAGTGGTTATTTCAATTGCTTTTCGATTTGCATAAGTCATTTGCTCATTTCCTGTGAACCCTTGTAAAATATTCTAGGGGGACAGTCACAGCACAGACAAACTGAGATCACACGATGCCACATGCTGAGTCAGTCTGTAACACAGGATGGGTGCGAGCACTTCATTCGCCCAACATAAGCCGGCGATTGTACAGCAGTGCTGAACGGCCCGTTTACCAGCCACACTTTCGTCTTGGAGTCAACAAAGAGAGCCAGGTTGCAGTGCAAGCATTTTGGCTGACAGAGCGCAAACAGCAGATTCATGTGCGTTTTGTGGCACTAAATGTGTCAATTAACCCTGCCCTGAGAGATTCGACTATCATGCAAAACAGCTGTGAGCAAACCGCACGCTCCTTCTCCAGCCTTAGGAATTATTTACATGCAGATGAATATTCTGCTGCTGAAACCTTGTTTTATTTTTAATAAAAGTCACAGTTGCTGTTAACAAAGTACGTCGGAGTTAATGATTCGTGCAGAGAATGCAAAAGACAACTTCTCTGCTGCCCCTAACTGTCTTTTTCCATTAAGACGTGTTAAAGAGGCCTGTGGCTTGTGACCAAGACGTTTAGTATTTGTGATGTTTGGATGAAAAGTATGAAATACTGTTGACGCCAATCAGACCTGTGTGAAAGCGAAATGTTATGCGTTGTATTGAAGAATGACAGCTCTGAGCATGAATTGATAACTGACAGCTTGAAAGAAAACACGGCCCTGCATTTGAATGGCGTTTTCTAATTCACAGGTCTATCAATTGTTCATTTCTCTCTTTTGGACTCACTGACCATCGCTCCAATGGTTGAGTAAAAAAATAAATAAAATGTTTTATTTGGAACCAAAGAAATATTTACAAAATTAATGAAAATTTGATCATCCCACACTGTGTTATATACCCACCAGAAGGAGACTTTGTTACATATCCATCATATGTATAATACAATGGCTCCAAAAAGTAGTGGGACTGCTTGTGTGAAACGTTTGAATTTCATTCTATTAGATTTAAAATATCAAACCTAGTGGAATCTGCAAACAAATGAAAACTTTTCTGTGAACTAACTTTACTCGTCATAAACATTTAACTCTGTTCCACTAACATTTGACAACTGGTGTGTCTAAATACTTTTTGTTTCTATTTTAAACAATATGTCTCTTCTTTTATCATTTAAAATCTAAAAAGCTTCTTGAAAATTGTGCTTATGCTACTTTTCATTAAAATTATATTTTTAAAAAGTTTGATATTTTGTGTTGTAATGCAACAATTGAAGTGTCTTAAAAATCCAAATACCTGTAGTACCACTGTGTATCATTCCTTAAAAAACAAAAACTCAGCACCTCACTTTCAAAATGGTTTACTGCTCAAAAATGTGTAGGCCTTCACCTCAAATCTTCAGCTACCTCAAGTAGACCTGCTTCAAGTAGATTAATGTTTGTTTTGTTAGCCAGTGTTTTGCAAGCCAGTAAAAATGTAACATTTAAGACCTTCAGTCTTTCCTTGTGCTTCCTTACCAGTGGTATTTGGATTCAATCTGTGGCCGAGTAATAATCGTCTTATCCGACATAAGTCTAAACAGATTCTGCAGGACAACAAAAAATGACGCATCCTGTAAAACAATAACCGAGGGGCCAAAGCAATCTTTACCATTTCCCCTGGTATTCATTCTGAGAGGCTGTAGTTCTCGATGTGCTGTGGCTTTATCCGAATCAGGCACCGCATCGCTCATAGCTGACAAGTAGATGGCATTCCCATGCCATTTGTTTTCAACTAACTCTTGTGTGACAGATGCGCTCAGAGCAAAGATGCCTGAGAATGAATGTGAATGGAAGAGCTCTTTTTCACCTGGCCTGTTCTTCCCACCGTGAAAGCTTGCTTACATGTAAAGCACAGCCTAATCATTCAGAAGCACTTATTCGAGGTCTTCCTGAAAAAGGTCTCCCCGTGGTAAAAGATGAGAGCTAAATCTGTTGGAATGGAGACATTTAAGAGGGCAAAGCTTTTTTGTCTTGCAGTATGACAATATGGGGTTATTGGAATAGTTCACCTATAAGAAATTTCTAATAAAAGATTAGACTTTCCCTTACTGTGCATTAGTGGTGTGTTGATTTTTTTTTTTTTTTTTTTTTTTTTGTCAAATTCTTTCTGTGGGTTAGATCAATACACCAGTAGGTTGCAGCAAGTGAATGTGCCTTCAGTTGTGTGAACTGAATCACTGAATCATTAATTCAAACGATTTGTTCAACAACACTGATTCAGGAACAACACAAGCTAGCATTTTTACACGCACGTCATTGAATCATTCACAGAACCAATTAGTGCAAAAAAACAAAACAAATCCATTCACTAAATCTTTTATTTGTTTTAAAAACATTGATTCATTAAGAAAATCTTTTGGGAAAATCTGAATATGCATTTGAATATGCATAAATCAGTGAATCATTCACCCAGCTGATTTTTTCTGAAAACACGGATCAGGCAAATGTGTGTATCAGTGATTCACTGAATCATTTAATCAGCAGATTTGTTTTTTTTTAAAAAACATTGATTCATTCAAGAAAATAGTTATTGTGTGTTTCTTGGTGTCTGTGTTGGAACCAATTTTTTATTGGCATAGCAAAAAACAGACAAAGTAACTGGCATCTAAAATGTACTGAAAGTTACTCAGTATTAGCTTCCTGGTATAAAATAAATATCACACAATAGTGCTGTCATTGTGACCAAGCTCCTACAAGGTTAAACATCTCTCCACAACGTCTCCATTCTCAAGAAAAAAAAAAAAAAAAAAGAATAAAAAGAAAATTCAAATGGAACTTTTTATATTTTTTTGGTATATGGCCTTTTAATAAATGGGATAATGTACCATACATTATCACAACTAATGGCCTGATCTCCTTGTCATGTAGTCATGTAGTAATGTAGTCAAGCCAGAGGAGGAATAGGTGGGTAATGACATAAATGAGGAATGCTTGAAAGAATTGCAGCTTGTTTGCTTTGCATTTGCTAGCAATATCCTGAGGACATCCCAGTGTGCTAAGTAAGCCCCTGCGCTCTCGTACCGACAGTTGTTTTCTTAAGCAAGAAAACAAAAGTGTTTGCCTGAGGGGGAAGCAGCTGTCACCAGGGATACGAGCTGGCACACAGTTAGGGGAGCAATTCCCAATTCTCCTATCAATATTTTACTGTGTACAAACCAGTGAGATGGTTTTCTGCATGTTTAGGGACGACATTGTCTGTAGTGGTAAATAAAACGAGTTCTAGAAATTAACAATATGAGAAATAAATACTATATCAACAAAAATACATCCAGAGGCTCATGAGAGTTGCATCCCACTGACTTTTTTTGATTTTACACTCCCTGAAATCATCAAATGAGTCTTAATTCAGAAATAAAAGACATGGTGATCATGGAAGTCACTGTATTATATCAACAAAAATTGAATAGAAAGTTCGTAATTACATTGACCCCATATATGTACAAAAGTATGTATTTTATATGGAAATATACAAAGTTACTGCACAGTGCAACAGAAATAAAAGACATGGTGATCATGTTTGTATGTGAATAAGCTTAAGGTTTTAAAAACAAGAAAGGAAATAAGAGCTGAATTAAATCTGTAATTTTATTAAGCAGCAAAATATCTAGCAGCGCTATTGCAACTGCTTGAGTGCAGGTGGACTTTAAAAGTAGTGCACAGGCTGTGTCTAATTTTATCCTGGATCATCAATAACCCTCATTACGCAACATGATACCATCTTGTTTTCTTGTCACATAAACAGATGCGTTATAATCAAAGAGGGCTGAGTCATTCTGTCCTACCAGGGATTCCTAAGAGGTTAGTTAAGAGTGAAAATAAATAGGGTTTAAATTATCTATATAATTTAAGAAAATCACCTGTTTTGTTAACTTGAAACGTGACTCTCGTCTAAGTTTCAGGATCAGGTCCACTGTTCACTCTAGGTAATTTTGTTTGTAATACAGCCCAGCAAATGTGCTATGACAGATGGGACATAAACCCCTAAATCCTCTATGACAAAAAAGATGAGAAAAGATGATGAAAAGCAGTGTGTGAATTTCACATTTTAGCTTCAGAGGGAGCACAAACGCTATTTCTGGATCATCTAAATGAACTATCAATCTGTCAGAAAACATGACTTCTAATTGGGCTTTCAGTGGAAATGTTCTACCCAGTATTGAAGCTAAATCGAGGAAATGTGAAAATCTGGTGAAATGGGAAAATGTCTGTTAATGTGACAGACCAAGGTTTCTATGGATATCTTCCAAAAGTGCTGCTAATGAAGTACATAAGCCCATCAATCATAACTGACAAGACATTAGTCAGAAATCTTTAAGTAAGCAGATAATACAGTAGTAATTGCTAAGCAGTCACAAATGTGCCTCCAGTGTCAAAGTAACATGTTTTTGCCTTGTGACCAAATGACAAGCCCTTGATTTTCAGTCTGGCTATGCAGTCCCCTGCTGGGTGCTTTTAAAGGCATGCCTTTCACAGAGAGCACAAGGGGGTTTTGATCAGACAACAGCCCCTCATGTTAAACATGCCCTTCCCTGGTTTAAAGCACTGTCTTCTCTTTTAAAAAATGCTTTTATGCTGTCATGGCAGCCATTTCATTGAAGCCATCATTCCCATTTAAAGCAGCCAATGGAATAATCAGTACATTTTGGAGAAACAGGCCTAGGTTATACATTAAGGCTAAAAAAGGAGCAATGAGGATCACATTTTTTGTTATTTTTGCATTGGATATCCAAGAGAGATTAGCATAAGCTATGCTAGTTTTTAATCATGTTGCCCATATAGATAAGGGAAAAGAGAGACAACTAATATGACAATTATATTCATGAATTTCAACTGAAATGCTAAAATATCTTTATCATAATGGTGTTATTGTTATGTGTTTTTATTATTAAAAAAAAAAAAAAAAAAAAAACTATTCAATAATACAACCGTAAGGGTAAGATGTGTATGTCAAAATATGAACATTTTTATTTATTTATTTTTTTACAAATAACTATTTAATAATGCATTATCCTATTCCAGAGTTTTGTTTTAATTTACATTATTCATACTTATTTACATTAATTAACCAAACAGGAAAAGGTGTCATATTAGAATGTGTAGTGAAACAATTTTTTTTTTTTTTTTTATAGAAAGATGAATTCTTGATAGAAAACCAAGTTTGAAAAGTTAACTTAAAAAATATTTTTGTTGCACTGAACAAATTAAAATATTGTTATTCTACATTCCATTCATCAAGGTTGCAGAGAAATATGAAATTGCTCCCTCCATGCAGTTCCCCAGTTTGCGGTAGCTTCTTGGTATATGCAGTAGTTTCATAAAAAAAAAAAATAAAAAAAAAGATACAAAAATATCCTTTACAATTTTTTTTTCAATAGTGGCATTTTCTTTGCCAGCGCTTTTCAGATCCTTTGAAGAAATTTGGCCCCCACTTCAAGTTTTTCAACAAAAAGTAGTTCCTACATTCGGATTCAACGCTTTTCACTATTTGTTGAGCCCTTGGGCATCTGGCACACTTTTTCCCACAGCTTGGGGGAAAATGCTTCATTTAATAATTCATGCTAATCTTTAGCCACATAATTATACATTGGCAGTTCACCAACATGCAAATATTTTTTTTAGATCTGTATACATTTGCTTTTGACATAAAAATCATTTTGCTTGTCATGTAGAAAATTTACTTTTGCATAAAACAGTTTTATGCATTAAGAAAATGATCATCACTTTTCAGTGACTCTTTCTAAATTTATATAACAAAAATGGCCTAGTTTTTATTAGAATAGTAGATGAAATATCTGACATATCTTACTCCACTTCCCTCTACGCTTGAAGATACAATAGGCAGCAACTCACACCACACAGATAAATTACATTCATTGACATCATACACCAGACACCTGTGAAATGTGAGTCCTTGTTTTCTAGAGGACTTAATGGATGAGTAATTGTAATTGTTTTGTAGTAGTCTGGAAACTCAATACACCTTTGCACTGTCTCATCTTTAATGAGGTGACGGCAACACAACGGATCTAGATGAGCATGACTGGCCTTGACCGACACAAACATGTGTTTCACCCTTACTAAGTGAGTGAGTGAAATCTATACATCATATTGATTCTCACCTCTGGGTCATAGCAGTTTAGCTCCAAACCAAAGGTCTGACACTGTAACAACAAACCAACAGTGCCACGTAATTGCTCCAGTCAGAAGCTACACGTTCACAATCAATGATGTTGTGGCTTCACCAATATGGATCATCTTTATTCATTGTTTTGTCATAAAAGCTGTCCTTATGACCACAGAAATCTGATAACATATTCAACTGCTACAGGTATGATGCAAAATGTACAGCAAATGACCAGTAAATTTGAACTTTTTTAAATTTTAGTACATTGCATTATAGATCATTATATGTTCAGTTTTGTAAGAAATACATATTATTAATGTGTCATTATAGTTTGGGGTCTGTAAGTGTTTTTTTTTTTTTATTAATACTTTTATTCTAAAAGGATGCATTCAATTCTATCATGAATAAATTAAGCGTAGCTTTAATTCTGGCAGGTCACATAATGTACAAATTTATGAACCACACATTTTAAAATGTTCCCGGTCTACTGACATTTGTTATGACATTCTTAACTGTACAGTACGTAAATCCACTTCACTAGCTGATTAGGGGAGAGCAGGGTGATTTGAGTCTGTGGGGAAGTTGAGCCACCCCATTTTTCTAGACAGCCTTCAACAAATTGGGTGATATGACCGCACATATTTAAAGAGTTAACCACTTTACTAACCCTGTGATGCAAAGAGGCCAATGGAATAATTTGTAACTACATTTAGGTATTTTTTTTTTTGTAAGTTTAATAACTATTTGTTATTTTATTTATTTTTTTTTTTTTGCTATTCAAACTGATTTTTTTTCATATTCAAGGACTCATGCTTCTTGAGTCTGAACAATAGCAGACAGATCTGGAAAAAAAATCACATGTGTTTGTGCTTTAGGAAGTTATCATATGAAGCTATAATGTTAGCATGATGTTAGTTCTAAACTGCTGGATGATACAAGATTGTAGGAGTGGTGTGATTTGGGTAGTTATTAGTGGGATAGTTTTGGGCTGTGTTTAGCCAGTTGTTCATGATTTTTTATTATTGTTTTACTGTAATTCTAGATTATTAATTAACTGATTAATTTTAGACAAAACATTTTTGATTTTGTTCTTTGTTTTGAACTTGATTTGGTTGTGAAATTTTTAAATGCATTTTTTTTATGCAACTGTATTTCCTGCAACATTTATAAGTGGGATGTTGAGTAATAGCCCAGTTCTGTAAGGTCAACTGCAGACATTTTTTTCCTTTTCTTTTCTTTTTTTTTAAATTCTTCAATTTGAAGTTTATTTTGTTCTGAAATTTTTAAATAGTTTTAAAAATGCCTTCAGAATTGTGAACTGTATCTCTAAATAGAACTTTTCAGAAGTCATCCGTCCATCCATTCTGTTATCCAAACTTTTTTGTCCTTGTTAGAGTTGTGGGGAGCTGGAGCCTAACCCAGCGTCTTGAGCCACACACGAGGAAAATCCCTGTATGGATGGCCACTCCATCACAAGGCTCACACACAGATTTTAATAAGTAATTTTAATCGAATTTCCCTTCTTTTGATATAGCACGAGGTGAAAATGTTCAGTTTTACTTCAGCATAATCAATGTCAATTTAACTCCATGTGGCTCAACTTACCTTCTCCCTGGGCTCAACTTACCCCTCACTGCGGGCAAGTTGAGCCAAAAGACCACTTTTTTTTTTTTTTTTTTTTTTGGAAAGCCATATTTTGAAAGCAGTTTATTTTAGATCCAAAGTGATTATTACCAAGGACGCACCACAACCTGAAATGCATGTACATATTTAAATTGGACCCATTACTGTCATGTGCTCACTTTAAACACACTGTAAGCACTGAAAAATCATGATTGTAATCCACCATAAACCCAAAAGCAGATGAAAAAGAAAGTCTATAGGCAGACGACGCTTCATGAATCACTTGCTGCATCCCAATTCGCCTTCTATCCATCCATAATGTGACATGCTGTGGTAAGTTTATCTCAAGAATCAGCAAGATTCTTGTTCTGAAAGCTGTTGCTAAATGTTATTTGGTTGTATTGGACACATGCTTGTTGCTTAAGCCTCATCTTGTTATTGGAAACATGTACATTTCTTTAAAGGGATAGTTCACCCAAAAATTAAAATTCTGTTACTCACCCTCATGTTGTTCCAAACCTGTAAGACCTTCGTTAATCTTCGGGACACAAATTAAGATATGTTGGATGAAATCCAAGAGCTTTCTGACCCTGCAACACAACTACCACATTCAAGGCCCAGAAAGGTAAGGAGTCGTTAAAATATTCCAGGAAGAATACGAGAATACTTTTTATGTGCAAAGCAAACAAATCAACAATTTTAACAGTAGTGTAGTCCTATAAGAAGTCTAATGTGCAGCAAATGACTAGTAAGTTTTAACTTTACTCTCAGCTTTATTTAGATTACAAACAATTAATGAGGTAGGAAGTGTGTCACGCCCATATGAAGAAATTAACAAATGTGCTATTGCTTGACTAACTATTAAAGCACAGAGGTTATGGTGGTTATATAATTACATATATGCTGTATGTTCTCAGCTACTTTTCAACTCCCTAATGAACCAAAATATGTTGAGTGGGAGAGCACTTGTCTCCTCACCTCATTTGTGTTTATTGCCAACTTTAGCAAATTTATTCACTGACCTTATTTCCCACTGCATTTGTTTATCCGATTATTTTCACTTCAAATAATTATGGCCTTGCTTGCATTTTCTAATTTCTAATTTGTTAATACTGGAGAGACGCAAAGCAGATGCTCCAGCAGGTAGCCACAAAGAATGCTTGCAGTCTCTCCGCTCGTTTGAAATTTAGGACGTCTTGGTTTGCATCAAATCATTTTAAAAATAACATATTATCCTCTTTGAAAATCCAGCCACACACTGTGAAATGGCAGCGGCAGTCAATTGCAGAAGAGGATTTTCTATAATCATATGGTGTTCTAAAACAAACACAGATGAGATTGAAGAGTCCTAATGACATTTTAGACACATTTAACAAGAGGGCTGTGAATTGGAAAGGATCTCTCTAACCTGATTTGCAGAGATGAGCCTTCCTTGTTAAGAGGTAATGGTCCCATTTGTAATACAATAAAGCGAATATGCGATTGCTCTCCAAAAATCTGGGGCTTAATTACATGTAATTAGGCACGTTGCTTTGGGTTGCTTGTACGAAGGGCCAACCCCTGGGTAAAAATGATGTTGTAATAACTCTGAACATAAAAATATTAACATCCAAAAAAAAAATAATTATTATAAAAATGCCACGTGTTTGGGTTATGAATGCTTAATGAGGAATATAATGTCATAGAGGCAATACTGTGCTAATATGTTTTTGTCAATGTGAAAATGGAAATGTATTCATTAATTGAGGACAAATACAGACCTGTTGGGCCCTGACTTTAGCTGTAGTGTTTAGCTTCAATAACATTTCAATAAAATATGCAGCTACTCTGATATAAACGAGTCTCTTGATGCATTTTAATCTGCTAAACTGCAAATTGAATTCAACTGTCATAAATTTAGATTATTCTACACTCAAAGCATTGAAAAAGCATTTTTGTACCCCACTGGCACAGTTTTTATTGTTATTATCATAAACCTAACTAGATTTTTGCAAAAAAAAAAAAAAAAAAAAAATGTTATTTCTGATAGATAGACAGACGACACATTGACTTTTTGCCTATTGTGCACTCACATGAATAAATATGTGCATCTCTGGAGAGCAGAGCCTCAGGGATTATTCTAGCAAGTGCAGTGCGGCATATAAGGGTAGAAGTAACACTAAGTGCGTAATCCCTGATTACATGTGCACTGTGCTTCATCAGCTCTCTGGTGAGAGAAACGGGCAAAGAAGTTATAGAGAAGGTGTAAGAGAGAAAATGAGAGAGAGAGAGAGAGAGAGAGAGAGAGAGAGAGAGAGAGAGAGGCAGAGAAAAGGAAATATACAGTGAATGCGATTAAGCCAAACTGACAGCTGTTAGTTCCAGAAAGGCACAGAATGCAAATGTTTCCCTGGGCAGAGAGGTATGGAGTCATGGACGAGAGTCTATTGCTTTATGTTTAGCACTGCACTGACTTAACAGGATAGTTCACTCAAAAAAGAAATTTTGTCATGATTTGCTCAACACTTTCTTCTTTCTGAAACCTGTATGAGTTTCTTCCATCTGTGGAAGACCAAACAAGAAAATTAGAAAATTTTTACTGCTTCCTCTTTTCAGTTCGTTTACAATAAATGGAGAGTGAAACTTTCTAGCTTCACAAAGTTCGCAAAAGTGTGCAGGGGTAAAATCTGCCCTATTTTTATTTGATTACTCGATATTCATAGTTGGTTGTACATTTATATTTCACTGTAATATTGTATCTTGTGTATGTGTCAACTGTATAGTCCAAAAGGTTTAGTGCCAGTTTTGTCTTACTATACAATGACTATTGTTTCACTTGCTTTTATTGTTATTTACCACTGTCTGAATTTATGTTGTGACTTACAGTATAACCTCAATAAAGCTGTTCTTAAAAAAAAGAGCAGGTGTGGAATCTTTAAAATAAAGGTTCCAAAAGGGGGTTTCCACAGCAATGCAATTGGAGAACCATTTTGGGTTCTCCAAAGAACCTTTCAGTGTTTTTTTTTTTTTTTTTTTTTTTTGTAGTCTGAAGAACATTCCACAAAAAATAGCCTTTTTGTGCAATGGGAAGTTTCCATGGATTTTAAAGGTTCTTCATGGAACCATAAATGCCAATAAAGAAACTTTATTTCTAAGAGTGTGTTTCAAACCAATCCAAATTATTTTGCTGAAGCCATCTGACAACTCTGAAACAATCTGAAAGTCATTATTTATGGTAAATCATGACATTCATCTTAGCTATCCTTTGGCACATTTGAGAGAACTAGTCAGATTCAAGAACACATTTAATCCTCAAAACCGGACTGAAAGATTCAGTCACAAATTGACTGATTCGGTTCAACACACTGATTCAATTATCTGGTCACAGAGGGTAACAGCTCACTCAGGAGGGACATTATCACAGAAAAACAAGCAGTTGCATGACTTCAGAAGACTGTATATTGCACAAATTGTAGACCACTTTTATGGTGATTCTGTGTCTTCTTGAATATGTCTGGAACAACATGAGGAACAACTAATGGCAGAACTTTCATTTATTGCTGAAGTTTTCCTTTGTTGCTTCTTCTATATTTGCTTAGTTCTACTTTTTGTGCCTTTGTTGTCTGAAACAACTAGGTTCTATTCACTAAGTGGTTAAAGCAGTTCATAACAGCTCAGTGCTGCGGTGGCATACTGTGACAAATACTAGACTATGTTATCGTGTTTGATAAAGGATTGTGTTTTATTGCTTTTTATTCTTGTCGCTTCCTTTGTGTTACCAATGCTCTGCTATCTTTTTACAAGATAATACTTCCAACACTCGCAAGGGGCAGATAATTATAACAATCAGTCGCTTTAGGGGTGAAAGGTTTTACCTCTCCCTCCACTATGACATTATATTGATCGTGCAAACCGCATGCATTATTAATTTGCAGCCACACAATAGAAAAAAAAATAATAATAAATCAGTGCTGAGATATCTAGCAGTAACCAGAGTGAAATCACACACATAAAGCTTTGATTTAGAGACTTTTCTTTGTAAACTTTTTTGGAATATTTTCACTTGGAAAAAGTATTTCAGAAGGCTGCAGAGAGTTTTATTCTGTAACCATAGAAAAAATGACAATCTGGATAAAGGAGCTTGGCTTTCTTAATAAAACTTTTTGAATAAGGTTTGGAGTTACATAGATTTTGACAGCTCTTATGCCAAAGCTTATATGAAGGCTGTTCAACAATCAACAGCCCATGACTTCAAATTAAACACCATATGTCCACATCCTGATGTATAACATCCTATCATTACATTTTACATCAATCACATCCTCATTTGCGTATCGTGTCTATAAAACGCTGAAGAAATTGCTTCCAGGAGTTTCATTTTTCTTTTACATTGTAGCCTATTCAGTTCAATCACTGGCCACTTCAGTATGGAAATTCTCTTAAATTCTCTACAGATACCTGGGGCATTTGTTAATGGATAAATTATATCTCACATAAGATATTTTACTGAATTATCAGCTAGGCAGGATGTAGCATAGTATCAAAGTGAAATGTAGCTGTGTCTAATAAAATAAACCGCTTGCTGCTAGTGGTAATTATAAGCACTCTGGTGGCAATGAAAGGTAATTTCTGCCTGAAATGATGACGAGGAGATCTATAATACCTGGAGAGAGCTATCCGTTAGTATTCCCATTCATTAAAATGACAGTTGCTTCTGATATATTTGCGATTTCTTTAAAAAATGTATGAATTATTTAGTCAGAAATGGTTTAGTTGAAACCTTTAGTCGTGACCTTTGACTGACAAGCATATATGTCTTCATCAGTGTGGAAAACTTTAGGAGAAATGGACAGGAAAGCAAGACACATTAGCTTTGGTCATTAAAAAGACTTTTGCGGTTCAGATTTTTTGAGAAAATGAATTTCACTGTCATGCCTTTTAACTTTTATCAGAGCCCAGTAAGAGTTGGCATTAGTGGTTATACTTCATAATAATAACAACATTAAAAAAACATTATACATTACATAATGTTTCATAAATCTTAATGTACATTACTATACAGATGGAAATGTCATAAAACTTGAGTCATATATTTTCATACACATATTTATGACATTCTTGGGTACATTCAAGTAATTTAGAATATGAATGATACTATTACATAAAATTATATATTAACATTTCTCATTTCTTGCCTGTATGGTCCTTGATACTTTTTAAAACGAAGCAAGTATATCATTATTATCTTAATTGAGTATGTGACATTGTGAATTATGAACTATCCATATTATCTATATTTTGGATAATAATATAATGCCCTTCTGACAGGAAAAGAAAAGGACCACTATCTCATATACAGTAATAGCTGCTCCCAGTTCAACCTCAAAATCAATCAACTAAATTGATCACAATTGATTCCAGACTAGGTGATTATCAAGGGACTGTGCAGAGGCTTATAAACCACAGATGGCATAGTCTGAAATCCCACTTTCTATTTCATTTGCATATGTGAAATGCATTTGAAATGTGATGTATTAAAGATCAATTAAATCTGAATTAATTGAAAAAAAAAAATGGATCATAGATCTGTTCTGATAGGGTAGAAAAGCAATGCTAAATGCAATAAAATGCCGCTATTTAATTGTGCATAGTAAGGATAGCAAAATTAATTTAATGGGGAGATAAAAGCACTTGTTTTGTTGTAGTACCAGCGGAAGCTAATGGGACCATGCTGACCAGTGAAACCTTGATGTCCAATGTAAAACCTGGAACCTTAAGCAAAATTAATGAAAACCACTGCATGAAACCTCACATTTTTGTTTTACTGAATTAGGATTTTGAACATGGAAATACTAGGATATGTATATGAATAAATATACTGTCCGACAGATATAGACTTTAGTCAGGGCAGCTCTTTATTTAATTTTTAACAGGAATAAAAAACAAGGCTGTGAAGGACAGAAGAACAGCATGTTCAATGGATTGTACTGTACAACAAACATCTTTTCCAAAAAACAAATGAACAAAAGCTTTAAGTATACAAAACTCCATTAAAAAAAAAAAATCAATAATAATAAATAATAATAACAATAATAATAATAAAAAAAAAACTTTTGAAAGGTTTTGAAAGTTGTGATTTTTGCAAATTGCATGTGACTTTAGTATGGCGTCTACCCATAGGTCTATATGTTATGTGCTCGGCAGTTCCAATTAGTTTTTTGTGGAGAAATGCAATTATAAGAAAATAAAACGTTAATTTGCGATGTGAAAACCACTGTATAAAACCAAAGTCCCTTCAGGCAAGGCAAGTCATGTCACTCGGCGGCCATCTTTGAAATGCTTCTCGGGCATGCAAGTGCAGCTCCAATCACTTTGTATGGGGAAACTTAATTATTAAATTATCCCAAACTGTTCACTAAGCTTAAGATTCAATTTCATATTTGAAATCACCAATGAAATCTGGCAACAACTGTGTCCTAAATGTAGTTTCTTTTGCTCAAATAGCGTTACAAAAGCTTATTTTTTCAGGTTAGATCAGCCAGTGCACATGCGCAGTCCTAAGCGCACGTCTCAGAATGCTGACTGTTTCTATAGCAACCAGGACACTTCTAATAGCAGCTGCAGTGACACGCTGACTTTACCGATTAGCGATTGGGTCTTTCATTCAGAAGGCGGAGCTTCCTGCGATTGAGAGGCCATATTAAGCGTTGCATTTTACCCATTCAAAACTATACAAGTGACATGTCTTGGGTATTCTATATTCTTTGATGAAACCTAACATGACTTGAAACTTCCGTTTTTGTGTTTTTCCATCCTGCTTATCCAAAGACCTACAAGGGTGTGCTTAATCACACAGTACAAATGAGCCACAACAGTACTAATTAGAAATATAAAATGGAATGCCAGGCTCAGAAAGGTCATTACAAGGCATTCCTACTATTACAGAGTGTTCACAACACAAGCTCGCAAATAATGAGCCAAATCCTATTGAGGGTATCAGTGCAGCTCTGTCATTATCAGATGAATGCACAACAGAATCATGGGCCAGAGAGAGAAGGGAATGCAGGGGACCATGGGAAGACTTCATTAATAATCAGCGTCACCTTTTGCTATTTAATTGATTTGTTTAATTAATTCAGCTGCACATATCGAGTGAGCACACAACAGTCGCATTGCTCTTTAGGACTATTAAATGGCAAATGGTTTGTTTACCGTCACGGAAGTGAATTGCACCGTATGCTAATGCGGAAGGCAGATCATTTGTTTCCAGCTTTTAATGAAAAGAGCTCATCAAGAGGAGCCAAGGAGTCTGTTAATTATCCCCTGTCCATTTTTTTTTACTCGTATTGAAGCATGCAAGTGTACACAGAAAATGATCTACATCATTATGATTGATATGACTAGGTTATGAGGTGCTAGGTGCTTCTTTGATATAAATATTGTACAGTGCTAGCAGGGCTTAAGTTGGGATTTTGAACATGGGAGAACTAGGCCATGTATATGAATAAATATACTATCACTGAAGACTATAGACCTTAGTCAGGGAAGTACCATATTTATTTTTTGACAGAAATGAAAAAGAGTCTGTGAAGGTACATTATGTTCAGTAGAGCATTGTACAGCATGCCAGTTGTTCAGGCAATGAAACATCTTTCCAAAAAACTTTCAGTAGACATAAACTCAAAAAAAAAAAAAAAAAAAATACATAAAATGAAAATGCTCGGAAAGTGTTGAAAGTTGAAACATCTTTCCAAAAAACTTTCAGTGCATCTTATTTTAAAGACTGTAAGTCTGTCCCTCACAGCCTCATTTTCAACCACGTTAAATTCAGTTAACCTTGACTAAGGTCTATGTGATGTGCTGCACAGTTACAGTTAGATGTTTGTGGATAAATGCAAAAATTGAAGTTTAAATTGAAGTAATAAGTAACATACTGAATAAACTAAATCTAAAACTTAAAACATATATATTATAGACAATTTATAAAGCTAAAACTAACTAAAAAGTGACAGGAAAACATGAAAAAACATGTCAATGAGGTAAGAATCTAATTTTTCCTTCGAATTAAGTGATTTCTTACCCCACTGATAAATATTTTTCTTGTTTTAAGCATGAACTTTTTTTTTTGTTCAAAAAAAAAAAGACATAATTATCTTAATTATGCTTCTCAATAAATGTATCTTGATGCTCAGATTGTATTGAGAAAAAAAAGACAAAAATATTAAGAAAATAATTTATTGCAGCGTATGAACATGTGTCCTGTGACATTTACTCTCTCAAGAAAGTAATTAAATATCCATAGCTCATTTGTTAGAGAAACTTTAGAGAAATGCATAAAACATATATATAACATTAAATTTATACACTATATGTTAAATGCAGGTCTTTGATATCTTATGATTGTGTAATGAATGCATAAATCGAAATAATGTCAAAACCTTGTTTAGAATCTTTAAAGGCCATTTTTTCAGATTTTTCACAGCCACTATTTAAATGATTATATTGCTACAACAGTTTGTAGAAACATAATTGTGTTGTTATTATTAACGTTTTTATTCAGTCTATTAAATGTGTTATATGCAAAAATGACTTGGGTCACAAATGGTCTGTGATTCCCAACCGGATCACTTTGGACCAGTTTTACTCCTGTGTACTAGCTTGATTTGATATTTAAAAAGAGAATAAGAGAGCAGTCTGTTGGGAGGAAGATGGCAGGAGAGGAAAATGACGAGGTAGAGGAACAGATGGGTGTACTCGCTTTTCCCACAGAGAATCCAAATCAAAGGAAAATAACACAGCCAACATCTCTTGGTGCTGAATCATCACGCTTCAAACTGTGGACAGAGAAAGAGAACACGAAAGCAGGAAACTCTCCTCTCCAGATCAAAATGTCCTTGGTGGACAGCTAATTTTGTTAGATTATATTTTTTTTTGTAACTATGAAATGACAGATCTGCCATATGACCCATTCATTCCCAGAAGCACTCTTATAGTGACTATAGCTTCCCCTCACAAATCAATCATTGAAGGTTAATTAGGCAATACTGTCTCAAACCGCCTCTCAGGCATATCAAGCTTATTTTCTGACCTAATTGTCATTTTGATGACATGTTTAAGGTGAAGAGTTTCAGTGTTTGACATTTCATTAGCTGCATAATTGGAGCAGTTGATTAGACTGACTTTGATACTCAGTGGATCTGCTCTGATCTTGTTCTCCTTAGACACCTTTTCACCAGCTTTCTGGCACTGGTGGGAAAAGTGTCAAAACACTGCCTTTTTTATCATTGCTCTTCGTGAATTTTACGTAGTCACATCCAGCAGGCCTGTAGCTGGAAGTACATTATTCATGTTACCGAAAGCCCTCTCAGAACTCTGACAAACTCTTTCCTAGCCTCCGAGGAGCATGACAGTGTTAAAATTCATCACCCTTGTTAAAACAGGGCTTTCTGTTAACAGGACAATGGTGATCGTTTTTATCACTCATTACAAATTTCATTGGATACGTACAACCTATTAAGAAAACAGGGTCAAGTAACATAATAAATATAACTTCCAAAATATAACTTATGAAAATAATTGTTGTGCAGTTATGAAAGATGCTGTGGTCGCATTAACCAGAGTTTTTTTTTAAGGCTACAGAATTCAAACAGTTCCTTAGACTGACCTACAGTGGACAGCAGGCTATGTAAAGAGAATATAGAGTGTGGTAACCTTTCTTTGGTCCTCTACAAATGGCAAGAGAACATTCATGAAACAGTCACGAAACAATCAGCTCCGACTCCTCGCTTCAGTCGTAACTGTTAAAATCAACAATTGAAAATCTGAAATAAAACTGTTGTGAGGAATTCAGGTAAAGCAGACATTTTTATGGCCCTGCATGGTGCCGTCCTTGGACATTATGCACCCAGGCACATGCCAAAATGCCCATATGGTTAATATACCCTTGAGAAAACCACATGAGAAAAGTTGTTTTTCTAATGCTAAAAAGTCACTAAAAGAAAATTCTCACATCAAGTAAAATGACATGACAAAATATTCTGAATGTTGTCCTTGTATTGAACAAAAATAGAAGAAATGGCATACCTAAATCAAATTGGTTGCTTCACAAGAACCCTTTGGATTACAAGCATAACTTAAAGAAAACACTCGAGTGTTTGGTACCCAAAAGTGAGAATTAATTAAATCCATAAAGGTAAAAACATTTATTGGAAAGTGCTCAGCAAAAAAAGTGACTGTTCAGGTCAAGGCCTTAAAGGTGCACTAAGCAATATTTGAACAATGCTTTTGACCACAGTGTCCGGCCGAGTCCCAGAACACACTCGCAGCCAATCAGCAGTAAGAGGTGTGTCTAATGATAGGTAGAAGAAAGCGCTCAGTGAGTGCAGTGTACAGGATGGATATTAGCAATTTGATAGACCATATAAAGGCCACTTTGTTATATCTGGTAGAAGTCACTTCTATTCAGATTTATTTATAAACAAAGATACAGATTAAGATCATTTTTATTTGTATGTGTATTTTGTATGCACTGCATTCAGCTCAAAATAGAAAAAACTGGTAATTGTGGGATGTTTTATGTAAAATGAGCAGAAAAACCATATGGAATTAACATTTAAAAACATTTTTCCCATGTTGTTCTGCTGGCACAGATTTCCTGCTGGCTTCTGTGTGGTTTAGAGGTGATCAATTCACACTGCCGTATGAGGAATGTAAGGCTTACTACTGCTGTCTGACAGGAAGAATCCTGTCTGTTCAGCTGAGCTTCTGACAGTCACTGAGTGGACACTGACAAATACATCTGACAACCCTGATATAAAACATATCTGCTCTGACTTGCTTTAGTATGTGTATATTTTACATGGGTATATGTTTATTTATATATATCATGTACACACACACACACACACTCACACTAACAAACACACACACACAAACACACACACACAAACACACACACTCACACACACATACACAAACACACACACACACACACACACACACACACACACACACACACACAGTTTTTAAGCCCTGAAGGACAGATGTGAATTGTCTACTGTCTGAAACCATGATGATTTCATCATTCTTTTGTCTGAAAACATTACCTCAGTGTCTCTGGCAGAACATGCTTATACATAAAGTATGGATATCAAAGGGTCGGCACAGGTAAACACGTGTGTAACAGGGCAAAGGAAACTACATCTAACCACGACTGACTCACGGTGTATAATTGGATATGACAAAGTTCAGCGTTCCTGGAGGGGGAGATTAGAAACACATCAGTGAATGTAGCCCCCTTGGAAATGAATTGATTATGACAGAAATCCTTGATGAATAATAAATTTGGACATTATCCTGGGAAATAATGCCTAAGGTGCCCAGCATACTGGTGAGAGATCCAGGACAGTGAGAAAAGGGAAATGCAAACACAAGCCCAACACTGTTTTTTTCTACTTTCAGCAAGAAGCACAACTACACATGATTATTTATGTGCTATGAAAACCGACTACACAATTTCTGCTGAATTTTTACTAATGAGTGAAGGTTAATTCTGAATAATTTGACTTTACAGAACAATATTTGGTCAGATTGAAGAAAAAGAAAAAAAAAATCATTACAATTTCAATAACTGCTTGACATACAGTAACTGGTCAAAAAATTGACAAATCATAACAGTATGAGTTATTTTATTTCTGCAAGTTATGTAATTACATCTGTAGTTGGCAACAAATGACTTACTTTATGAATAAAATCAAAGAATCATTCACTGAAGCAGCTCATTCAGAAACACTGATTCATTCAGGACCGATACTAGTGACTGTTTTTTTTTTTTTTTTACGTGATTAAATAAACCCCCGACAAAACACACGACTGACTGTATGGGTGATTCACATTGTTCAGTCAATTTGTTCAAAATATGATTCATTCAGGAATGAAAAAGTGACTGAATAAATCAAATAGGCATTCCCTGAAACCGTTTGTTCATAAACACAGATTCATTCAGGACTGAAACAAGTGTCTTAATGGGCAATCCACTGAATTATTCACTCAAATGACTCACTGATTCTGAAAACACTGATTCTTTCAGAGATGCAACTTATGTTGCTCAGAAAAGCAATGCCTGTAGTAACTACCTAGAAATGTAAGTTACACAATATTATCTTCTTGTTCATTGAACTGTAATATTATCACACTAGCATGTCTTTAGAAGAAATCAACCTTCCTTACTCATAGTTTTCTCTGGGATGTTAACATTGAAATTCTACACTTCAGCTCTAAGAGAATAAAGTTACTGCTCTCGAATTGATGCTGCCCAGAAAAGGCTTAAAATAGCTTAAGATAGAACAAAGTACCTCATTAGAAAGAGAACAACTTATAGCACTTCTTTACTCTGAGTAGCATCTGAAGATGAAAGACCTAGGCTTGTCATCTCAATGACCCAACAACTTGCTTTTCAATTTGCCTTTCTGTGCCAAATGGAGTTGATTTCAGCTCAGATTCCAGATGAATAGCCCTGCCGTGTCTCCATCTTTTGTGGGTATTTTTTTTTTTTTTTTTTTTTTTTTGCTCCTCCCTGACCCTGAAGATTCATGAGTGATGTGAGCGAGCTGGATCACTCCATTTATAACAGAGACACAGCCTGACTTACTGATTTATGAACAGTCATGTTCTCACAGGAATCCATTAACTGCAAGGGTGACGGGGGCTTTGAGACAGATAAATACATAAATGAAGCGAAGGCCTGTCACAACCCAATGGAAGGTGGGAGAGGGAACATATAAACTTGCTTTTATGAGATCACATGATGTTGAATCATATCGCATCACAAACCACACACAAAGTTAATGTCTAGCAAATAACAGTCCTGGGTCAGTCCACTTATGCAGTAGTTTTGAACTCAGCAACTTTTGCTTGTTTTTTTTTTTTTTTTTTTAATTTGTAGGAAATATTTTTATAAAAGGATATACATGACTTTGCTCCGGTCACGCTCAGATACTTAAACTTTAAATACAAGTATTATTGACAATGACAAGCATATTATTTGCTATTTGTTATTATTATCATACTGATTTCTGTCAGTTTATCTAACAGAATGGAATATTTTAAAGAAAGTCAAACAAGTAATACCACAAAATATTAGTGGAATTCAACAAACTTTCCATTGGGAATATTCCTTAATTAATTGTTGCAGCATCCACCTGGATGATGCGACGGCAGCCATATTTGTAACCTTCATAATCCAGCTTATTGGTGGAGAGGAGACAGAGTGATGAAGCCAATCAGTAGATATGTGGATGGTTAGGAGGCCACGGTGGTCAGAGGCCAATGGGCAAATCTGGGATTTTTACTGACCACAGAGAGTCAGGACCTCAGTTTAACGTCTCATCACTACACTGGGGCGTTAGGACCCACACAGACCACAGGGTGAGCACCCCCTGCTGGCCTCACTAATACCTCTTCCAGCAGCAACCTAGTTTTCCCAGGAAGTCTCCCATCCAGGTACTGACCAGGCTCAGCCCTGCTTAGCTTCAGTGGGCAACCAGTCTTGGGCTGCAGGGTGATATGGCTGCTGAATATGTCCAAATGTCCAAACTTATTTTTTTTAATTTATTATTTATTATTATTTTTTGCGAATATTTTGTCCAATATAATAAGTTATGTGGACTGTATGATGTGGAAATATACTTCATAGTAGGAATGATCTCCTAACCCGAGCACTCAAGTTTTTAAACAATTGCATTACTGTGCACATTATGCAATCAAACTACCTGTGCACAGAACATTTTACATGCATGTTGGGAAGAATACCATTTATATGACATAATGGATGCATTAGATCTCATCATTGTTGCTAATCCTTAATTATATGTTCTCTATGTCAGCAGGGATATGGGATTCATCTTTGGCCTATTTTTTTGGAATAAACTGCAACACTGCTCAAGGGTCTTTTCATCGGAAGAGCATGGCAGGGTTGGTCCTACAACTCCCCTCTGAAATGTGTTGCAATTTAAATGCTTTGAAAGGTACAAGCGCTCTGTGACAGAGGAAAGCTATTACAAAAAGTCTGTGATTCATTGCTAAAAGGAGACAGCTATGCAGGTTAACCTCACAGACGAGCCTTTTCAGTCAAGATCAACTCACTAGGAACCTTACCGGTCTTATTGCATCTGCTTAAGCAAACTGGTTACAACTCTATCTTCTGTTTTTGAGGTGGACTTGTGAGAGTGGTGCTAGTGTGTAAATTAAAGCATTGGGGTAATATCCAGCAGTAAGAGAAGTAATATATCTCTAAATAATCATGTGTCAAGCAAGTGTTCTTCACTCTCCCGACAAGAGAGCAATAAGAAATATTTCTTGTGCTGTTTTTCTCTTGTACTAAATTTTTTCACGATCATCAGAGATAATCAAATCAATTTAATGTTTTGGCATATGCTGTTCATTATCTTTAAAAACAGTGAAATTAAATGCTAAGCTAATTACCACCAACTAAATATGCCCAGCATTTCCATACTTACTTGAAGTGTTTGATGTCTTCTCATTATTGGTGCTTTTTCCTTCCATTTTAATGCATTTCTTGGCCATGCTAGGGAAGAAAATGTTTTCAAATTTCATTGCCTTCCAAATAATACCACTTTTCATGAGATCTCTGGGGCTAAAGTCACACTTGTTCAATAGAATACCCCCCCCACCACCCCTTGAGGGGGTGTGTTTATTCTTCTAAATGACCTGAGGAAAACAAAAAGAGTTGTTTTTGTCGATAAAAAGGCAAAGAGCACAATAGGCATGAGAGAATAACCGAGTACATTTGAAATATTCAATTTCTTGCAGATCAAAATGCAAAAGAACCACAATTCATTAAAGCAGTTTACTTACTTTCTAACTATTGCTGTGTGAAAGGGGCATAGGTCAGAAGAGAATGCGTTTCATCCTTCCTGCTTTCACCGCCCTCTTTTTCTCATCTTGCATTTGCTGCAAACGACTAATGAATATTTCAGATCAAATAAAACCTCCAGAATTCTCTGTCAGATGGGTGTATTATACATTCTCATTCTGCTCGTTAGGTTAAGGTTTACAATGTATTGTAAGGCTCATGACCTCACATTTATAGCACTCACCATCAATACAGGCTTTAAAATCCACTCTCGATCCATTCATAACTGCATTTACAATTTTAAAAAGTCTTCATTACAGCTCAGTAGTAATATAATGGCATCAGATAGGATTCCACTGTCTCCGGTAGCACTATCCATATCTGACTGGCAGCTAAATATGCAACCACAAATGATTCATAACAGCTCTTTATGAGTCATGGCACTGACAGAGAGAATGCAAGACAGATAATAGGAGACAATGGGATTATTTGATTAGACGGAGATCTGAAGAGTGTAGTAGTTCACTCCAAGTTTCAGCATTTAGTTGAGAAGTGAAATCAACAGCAATGACATTCCATTATCTGTTTTCATATTTTATTATTATTTTTTTCCCCCTGCTTTACAAACTTAAATGACTTGAAGAAGGTTTTGAAGAGGACATCTGGTCCCTTGGCGAGCCCAGTTTTCATTGTTGTGATATACGCCGACACATTAGACCTTGACAGGAAAGGGTTGTTTTTGATGAACTGCTGTGCTTTGGTGACAGCGTCTACTCTCATGAAGAATATTTACACTAGCACAAGTAGGCTGTAAATAAATGGCTTTGTGGTACAGCTCCGGACCGCACCACAAAATGGCTCTTCCCTTGCAAGACTGATGAATGAGAGTGAAGACAGACAAATACACAACTCACTACGGAACACTGCACATACAGTGCATTGTAGTAGCTAATAGTAGTGAAGCTGTTACATGTATCTATAGACCTTAATCAGGTTAAATGCCATATTAAATTTAAGACGGATGAGAACAAGGTTCTGAGGGATAGACTTGCAGTCTTTACAAAGGCACACACTGTATAAAAGTCCTAGATCATGTGATTTTAAGAACTCACAACTTTCAAAACTGTATTATTGCATATTTGTGTACTAAAAGATTTTTCAGCAGGACATTGGTAAAGGCGGTTGGTATGTTATTAAACTACCGTACAATCAACTGAATGCAGTGTACTTTTCTCCCTCACAGCCTCATTTTTATTCCTGTCATAAAAGTAAATATGGTGTATGAGTGGCAAATTTATCTATTACTGTTTCTGTAATTGAAAAAAGCAAAAAACAAGTGAGCATATTCTTTAATAAATTTGTTATTTGTACAAATTTAATAACAACCCCCAGAAAGAGCGTTTAAGCATCCTGCAAATGACAGCAAAACAGATCAAACATTTCTCTTTCAGTTTTGTTCACAATTTGTTCATTTAAAAGATTTGTTCTACACCGATTCATTCATTAACAAAATACAACTGCCTGAGACACAAAAATGCCATGGTTTAATTAGCTAGGAAGGTCTGAAACATTAATATAGACATTTGAAAACGTAAATATACATGATACTGTATATTATCTTAGTTTGTATGTTCCTCTTGACAGGTTCTGAGTTCTGTTAGGAGCACAATACTGGAAACTGCAAAACTTTATTTATTTATTTATTGTTAGATTAAATTAAAATATGCTATAAGCTATATGCACAGAAATAAGTACCATGATTTTCCTTCTGTGTACTACAAAAACAATACAGCATGTTACAGGTTTAAAATGAGATAAGTGTGAGTAAATATATTTTCTTTTTTGGGTAAACTATTCTTTTAGGGCATTTAACATAGGTCTTGTTTTTCAATTCACAGAGAGACACCATCACTGGCAACAACCTAGCTCCAGCCACCTAGAAAAGTAACACATCTAATAAGAATGTAGACTGACTGGTTCACCGTATTACGAAGAGAGAACAATCGCCAGCCCCTGACAGTAATGGCTGGGGAGTCTGCTGCTTCAGGGGAGGACACTTTTCCCTTTCATTACTGTTTGTTCAATGAGATGTTGCCCTTGGCTGTCAGATGTGTGTCAGCTAAGGACTTTGAGTGGTCACCCTGAAAACACTCTGGTAACTGAAGCGCCCTCTAATCTGCATGCCGTCTGTCCCAATGACTTTAAATGTTCTTTAAATGTCTGGCTTGTAGATTAATCTTGTACCATAGTTTACTTAAACAAAAAGTAACTTCTGGTGGGCTGTCAATCCAAAGTAGAATTCATTTGTGTTATCTAGCATGAAGTAATTTAGGACTTTCAAACTGTAGTGTGTGGGAAAGTCTACAGTACATTGAGTTACATACTTTAATCGCTTTTCTGTGATGTCTTTTTTCCTCATTGCTGTCATGGATAAATATAAAATACATATGGTATTTGCACTTTTTCATGGCCAATTATGAGAGAAAAGGAGAAACTACATTGCAGAATTTAAAGGGGAGGTCATATGCTATTTCATGCATGTTGAGTTATTTACACTGTTAAAGAGTTGGATTCTCATGCTAAACATGGCCAAAGTTTCAAAAAACAATATCAATGTAGAACGGAGTATTTCTGTGTCAAATATACTCCTTTTTGAATGTAGTATTTATTTTTTATGTGTAATATTTAATGTTTTTTGTTTTTTTGTCAATGTAGAACTGTTCTTTTCTTTGTGTAATGTAGTGTTTAAGTTTTTTTATGTGCATTTGTTCTTGGTGACGTAATGAAGGGTGGAACTCTGTGTATGGGCACATCGTTAGCTATCTATGGTATGGAGTAGTTCCACTGAGATCTATTGGTAACGATGGAACTTATGACCATAATTGCTTTTGGGAAATACATCCCAAAGCGAGAGCAAGAGCGTGCTCATCAATGTGCTTTATTCAGCTGCACTGAATGGAACTCGCTAAAGAATGTCTCCAAAGAAGTGTGTTTTTGGCTGTAAGGGAAAGATAACCTTGTTCAGTTTACCAAAGAAAACAGCGTTATGTGAACAGTGGATGTACTGTAGTTTGTTTTCAGCAACAGAGTTTTGCGAGTGTGTTTGTTGGTGAACGTTTTATAAACAAGGCCCAGTTTGGCGCTGGATTTGCACATCATTTGATACTGGAAGATGGAGCAGTCATAGCTATAAAAGATCCCGGCCATGATTCAGAACTGCAGACAGTAGGCTAAGTGAAACGGCATTAAATGTCTGTGTTTTGTTGGCATTTTGGCAATAAGGCAAGTGCTTGTCACTCTTTAGCTCCACCCTCTGCATCCCTCCAAGAGCTCGGCTGTTTTTGGAGAGAACCGGAAAGCTGTATTTTTCTTTTATAAATATGATAAAACTAAAGACTCTTTGGAGCTATGAATGATGCTATACTACTCTATAGGTACTCAAGATCAACATAAGATTGGGTAAACTGTATTTTATGTCTCCTTTAAAAAAAAAGTGCAATATACTGTACAATATGCAACATGTCAGTACTGGAATATAGAATGCTTGCTAATATGATATTTTTATAACAGATCACTTGCAAGATGGTTCTTGCATTGCATTTATATATTATTTGATTTCTTTTTTTTTTGCTATACAGTATATATATATATATATATATATATATATATATATATATTACATTTTTATTATTATTTAATTAATAGTGGCGATTAATTAATCTGCTTAATTAAGTAGAATCTACTTTATTACCAACAGATAATACGTAGCTTTAGAAGGAAATATTTTATTTGATACAACATAAAATGTATTACACATAAACGTTTAGGCTACAGCGGCCTAATGTAAACTATGAAACATAAACAAAGAAACATTACCAACATTCTTCAATATTTTCTTTTAATGTTCCATAAAATAAAGTAAGTGATACAGGTTTGAAACGACATGAGTGTGAGTAAATGATGATGAATTTTTCTCACTTTATTTAATCCCCTTGGGTTTGAGTCTTGGGCCGGCAATAATAATAAATGGCTGCCCACTGCTCCGGGTGTGTGTGTGTGTGTTCACTGCTGTGTGTGTGCACTTTGGATGGGTTAAATGCAGAGCACGAATTCTGAGTATGGTTCACCATACTTGGATGTATGTCACGTCACTTATTGGAGAAAACTTGCTTGTTGTGGTTTGATTAACATAGTTTTAAGCATAACATTTAATATTTTTATAATGAAAGATAGTAAGTTTGGATCTAGGGTTAAACATTATCTGAAAGACATTAAAACCGTAAGTAAAAAAAAGCTAATATTTGTTCACATTAAGTGTGATTAGGTGATCCATCACATTTATGTTTATTTTGCAAAGCCCAATCTAGCTATGTGCTTGTGACTGCTCATTTTGTTATGCTAGAGAGGCCCCTGGTGTATCCATGTCTCCACGGCCAATCTAACACACTGGCTATCTCCTCTTTTCTATTTGCATCTCTCTGAGTCATATATTTAATGTGTTTGTTTCTTTCCTTCCTTCCTGCTTTTATCTCTCATCTAGTTGGAGATAGCATTGGTGAGTGTCAAACAAAATAACAATGAACAGTGAATCTCTCCATGCATGATTACACACACTCAACCCTGATGAACACCGTCTCTCTCTCTCACACACACACACACACACACATACATGCAAATGTGCACAATGCCGATCCAGACATCACATTAAGAACACTTCAGTTATCAATGGTCAGCTCTTGTTTACCATTTCCAGACTGTGGTCATTGAACACTGGCGCTTGTGATCTTTCATTTGGAATTTGTTTATTCATTCTTGGAGTAAAGTTCATTGTTCAACCTCAGATCAAACCTTTAATATGACATCTTGAATTATAATTCATGCCTTCTGAGGGCATGTTTCAGGTCGCACATTTTAAATGAAGCTTTTCTCTACTATACACACGGGTCTAGGAACACAATCCAGGCCTAGTGCTGTTTCCTACTGTTTGGCTTGTAGGTCACGCATCACTGCTGTGCCCACATTGTGAGCTCTTCTTCACAAGATCCTCCAGTCCTCAGCATGGGCCCATCTTTCTGCCTCTATATGGGCCACAGTTATCATACGGCCCAGAAAATGAGCTTGGCCTCCGATTCAGTCCATCACTGCTGCCCTCCTGGGGCTTCCCAGCATTCTTTTGAAAAACAGATGGGCAGGTTAATACCTGGGCTGTTTTTTGATGCTTCATACTATCTTATCACAGACTGGCAATACCCAGGGCAAAGGGATTTTACTGTCCAGAATGGTGCCATGGTAGAGGGCTTATCATGGTCTCAGCAGCCACGCTCCCTACCCAGCCCATGTGAAGCTCAGGGAGGTCCACTTCTGATTTACAAATACTCCATACCACTGGCGCCATCTTGGCTCCAGTGAATAGACATCATTACCATCATTATTACTTGTTATGCTGTTGATGGAAGAATACAATCGCTGTTGTAGGATTGTTTACCAGGGTGTTAGTGGAAGGTTCATGAGGTGCCAAGGGAGAGAATAATCTATTCAGCACCCTGTCGGGATGCAGAGCTTTTCTTTGTAGTTTGTTTTTGGGTGGCCACAAGAGAGAATGGCAAATAATGGTTTCAGATGTGCTTGTTTCCTGCCAACCACTGTCTGTTTGGCCTTGAGTGATGCCAAATGCAATATAAAGCCTCTATAATTTATTTATTTCAAAAGCTATTTGCCTGAACCAAACCAATAAGTGCCAGACTGGCATGGTTAATATTAAAAATGATGAACATGCTGTCAAATTTTTGTATCATTTGAAGGCAAATCGTCTCTATCCAGAGACGGATTCGCCCTAACACATCTTGTAATGCTTATTGCCTGAGAGGTAAAACTTGGACAAAAGACATTTTGATGTCAAACTTTTTTTCTTTTTCTTTTTTCCAAGAGCTTGACATTTTCTATCGCAAATGCTTTTAGGACCAGCAAGTGAAAATTGGAGATGTCATTTTGGCCTAAGGGTAGTGGTTACTTAGACATTTATTCCCTCTTGTTCCCAATTTTGCCTGTGCGTGCAATATGCATTACAAAGAAGTGTTTGCATTAAAAAAAATATTATAATTATAATAACAAATTTAAGCACACCACAGGCATCTGTTTTAATGACAAACCAACAGGCATCTTTACTGAATCTGCTTGTATTTAAAGGCATAATTTTAATTATTCCCAAGTTAACTTGGAAATGTTGTTGCCATTCCAGCTGAAACTCAAACCACTCTAAAGGATGAAAATCATTTAATTAAGTCCCCATAGTTGTAATTAACATTCATGCTCACTAGGCACTGGCCACAGATTATGTACACAACACTGAAAAGCTGACAAGTGCTTTAATTCATAAGTTATTAACTTTTTAAGCACCCAATTACACCAACCGCATAACTTAAACTATTCCAAATCCACTGGGCTTTGTCAATAAATGTGTGTGGTCAATTATACATTTCTTAAGCTGACAGTATGGATGAGAGAATGTGTTGGTTCAAATAAAATTTTATCCAAGACAGACTGACACAATCACCATACTGCTGCAAGCTGACATAAATGTGCTTATGCTGAGAAAAAATGACTCATTTTTTGATGCAGATATGATTGCTGTGGAATACATCCAGAACTTGAAATATGGAAATTCTCTCTACAGATATTCTGTCTGGCTGTGTTTGGTGTATTTTGCTGATATTGTTTGTCCCACACAACTCATCATGAGTCAGTGAAAATGCTGGATGGCATTTGTTTTTCATGCTCACGTGGAGATCTATAATAGTGAAGAGAAAATTGGGAATGTTAAGCTGTGTCTGCTTCGACAGATATGAAGGCCGGTGAAAAAGAGGTTTAGATTAAGTGCAGGTTATGTATTGATCTCTGCGTCAGTTTGAAATTATGTATCTAAACACAGACCACTAAAATACTAATGATCTGAGAGTCTAAGACAGACTGTAAAAAAAAAAAAAATTGCCTTGACTGAATAACAAAATTTTGATATCTATTATAAAATACTGGATTTTATATTAAATTAAAGCACACTTTAGAAATTACATTTTCTATTCCTTATATCTTTCATAGAGATTAAAGGGATAGTTCACCCAAAAATGAAAATACTGTCATTATTTACTTACCCTCATGCTGACTTTAGAATCAATCAGACCAGTTTTGTGAACTGCATCAATTGATTAATTGAAACCCTAGGTTCAACCTGCCCGGTATATGCGCTGCTCTCAGCGAGCACAAGATGAGTTGAGCCCATACCAAGAGGCGCTCCACTAGTGTGAAGAGGCGCTTCGAGGAGAGACCGCCATGGCGATTTATATAGGACACCACCGTCATGCTGTCCGAATGGACCAGGACATGGTGACCTTTCAGGTCTGGCAGAAAGGTTTGAACATACTGCCAACATTTCCAGGCAGTTGATGTAAAGCTGGCCTTCCGCTTTTGACCAATGGCCAAAAGCTGGTTTGCCATCGCACAGCGCTTCCCAACCCATGTTGGAGGCATCTGTGAGGACCACCTTCCTTCTGCAGACCATTTCCAGAGGCACGCCCCATTCCATCCACTGAGGATCTTTCCAAGATGCCAGGGCTGCTATACAGGCCTGGTCTACCCTGACACAAAAGCGTCCAAGACACCAGGTGTGGGATGGAACTTGTGGTTTCGCTATTGCCCCCATTTGGGCAGAATCCAAAACTGTTCCCAGGAACGATATCCATTGGCAGGGAGACAGCACGCTCTTGGCAAAATTGACCCTGAGTCTCAGGCACTCCAGATGGCTGAGGAGGAGGGATCTGTGAGATAGTAGCTCCTCCTCCGACTGGGCCAGAATGAGCCAGTCGTTGAGGTAATTCAGAATGCCGATTCCCATCTGTCTCAGCGGGGAAAGAGCCGCATGAATGAGCTTTTTATTGGGGTGATTAGCTAGGGACAGCCCAAAGGGAAGGACCATGTATTGATAAACCACTCCCTTGAAGGCGAATCTCAAGAATTGCCTGTGACGGGGGGCTATCTGGATGTGAAAGTAAGCAACTTTCAGGTCCAGAGAAAAGAACCAGTTCCCTGGGCATACTTCCGAGAGGATCTGTTTCAATTATGAATGGCTATCTCATGAGGGCCCAATTCAAGTGTCTGAGGTCGAGGATGGGCCTTAGGCCACCATCCTTCTCGGGGATGAGGAAGTAACAGCTGTAAATGCCTGACTTGCTCTCGGCTAGGGGAACCATTTCTACGGCTCCTTTTGCCAGCAAATTCATCACTTCGGTGCATAGGATGTGTGCATCCTCGCTGAGTTCCTCTGCCCCGCTGCTTTTTCCTCACAGGCTCCTGGAAGGAAGAAAGCGGGAGGGCACGAGGGGCGGAGTCGCTTTTTGAAAAGGCGCGATTCATGTCCTCACTTCGGAACATTCACTTCGAGAGAGGCGAGACTCATATCCTCACAATGAGGGCATTACGTCTCGGTTGATGAGTGACAGAAATGGGCAATGCTGAGGGCATTACGTCTCGGTGAGCGCAGCTCTGCACGAGTGACAGAAATGACGCGGCATTTGATTTGATGTGAGGGCATTACGTCTCGGTGAGCGCAGCTCCAGGTGGACACCGGACTAATAAGAATTAAACATATTTATACCAATCTTTGCTGCTGCATAGCGCAAAGGTTTAACAGCGGGGCGGCGTGAAGCTGCAAGAATGGCCACAGCAGGAAGAGGTGCTCTTTTTCGTATCCGCTGCAAGGCTTGATCACGGCACTGTTGAAGGCTTTCTCTGTCGTGAGGTCATGGAGAGAAGCTCTCCCAGGGCGAGTTTTTTAAGCGACCGTATGTGTCACTTTATGGTTTCCATGGTGACGCGTCATTGCTGAAGGAGAATGAAATCTGAGTCATTTTTCCTTTTCATTCAAAATATTCCTATGACAATGTGCCACTTAGTGTTATAGCCAGTATGCGCGACCATCATCCATTCTCATACAGCTCCGCTGCCGCGCCATTGGTTTTTGTGTATCTATATTCACTAATTATAATGCATAAACCAATGGCAAACTCTGCAGTTTTTTTAGTACTAATATGTCTGAAACCTGCGTGGTTACTGAAAAATAATGGCTTCAGTCATCTGGCTCAGGAGAAAGCTCAGTCATCGGAGAAAAAGGAGTTTCCCCATAAGCATCTTTAACAAGATGCAGTACGAGTGAAGTATCGACAGGGATGAATGATTCTGTTTGTTTGTTGGTTGTTTGTTTTTTTTTCTTTAGTTATTTATTTTACTAATATGTACTCTTATTATTTTGGTTTATATAAGGTACAAAAGTATACCTTTTGAAATGGTACCACCACAGAGACAGCTTTTCTACTACTTTTTTTTTTTTTTTCTGAGAGTGTGACTTCAGAAGACTTGGAATATAACACATGCAAGTATGATTCATCTTTATGTTAATTCTATGGTGCTTTTTGGTCCCTTTTTTAAAGCTTGAAAGCCTAAATGAGAACATTTTAATTTTTAGATGATAATTTCCTTTAACACCTCATTCATCATTACACAGCATTTACAAAAACATCTTCTACCACACTCCAATATCAGTTCTTTGTTCGTTATGTTGAATCCACATGCAGAGTGGAAATGAGTCTAACAACTTCACCTGCCTTTCTCCTTTGAACTGCTAATTCTTAGCAAACTTGCCTGATGTGTCTTAATTTCGTCTCTTTCATGTTTGCTGGTTCTGTCACTAAAGCACAACCCCCAGCATTCCCGAAACGCATGAGGAGCACAGACACTTTGTTTGTTATTCTCAACCCTCTCTCTGTTCGCCCACAGTTAGTAATGTGCAGTAGTGTGATAAAAGACAGTGAGGTACGTTGGCATTTCAAATGCAATGCATACTCTCACACTCTGCAGCAGAGCATTTGAAGAAGTGTTTCCTTTTAACAAGGTTGATAGTTAAAATACAGCTTGAAAAAATAATCTCCACGGGGTCTTCTGTAGAATCTGAAAACCTTGTAAATGTGCTAAGTTGGTATATTTATTGATCCTTGTGAATGGAACCACATATATCTCTCTAAGGCACATTTCTCATATGTCAGAAAATCATTAAATACTATGACCTTTTTAAATAAAAGGACCATGCCTGTGGCCCATTGAGGCCACTCTGGGGTTACCAGTCTTCATTAAGGTTTTATTCACATTTTGTGCAAAAGTGTTGTGTACGGTATAATATATAATTTATTAGAGACAATATGGACATGGAATGAATTTTGTATTCAATGCATAATGGGCAAAATCCTTAAGAAATGTGATCATCAATCGAAAACACAAGGTGGCATTATGCATTATGCATGCATCAGGTTTACTAACAAACACAAGACAGGGTGATAACAGAAATAATAGACATTAAATAGTGATCTGAGTTTGTTATTTTACAATATTAACTATATTTTTTCTAAAACTTCCAGTAAAAAAAAAAAAAAAATCCATTACAAAACAATCAGCCTAGCCATGTCTTTTTTAATGTGTTCTGTTTGAGAGCAAAACTAATTATATTTTAATTTAAAAATAAAAAAATAAAAGATAAAATAAAGTCTTAAGACTTTCATTTGAAAAAATAATTCATGATAATCTTCATTTTCTAATGCTTTTACCATGTCAGTCTTACTTAATATCAACAAAGTGTATATCAATATCATTTGAAAATGTTAGTTAGTTAATGTATTAGTGACATTATTTTTTTTAAAGGAAAGTAGGAACTGAAAACAAAGATGAAACTGATGTCATGGCAGTTTTAACTGCAACATGAAAAAGATAAAGATACTATATGTAGACTTTCATAAATGGTACATTTAAAGTATACATATATAAAACTTTATATAAAACATTCATCCTATTTTCTCTTTGGAGTGTTACAAGCTCTTTGTGCATAAAGATCTGTAAAGTTGCAAGAGTTATTAAAACCCAAAGAGATATTCTTTATAAAAGTTAAGAGTCAACCCCACCCACCTAAAATGTCTCATTCTAAGATGCCCCCACATGTCTACATCACAATGTGGGAATATTTGCATAGCACTGCCCAAATGTTCATGCAAAGAAAGAAGGCATACATTTTTGCTGTTGCCGCCGGCACCATGTTGTGGAGACTGTTTCGTTGTGAAAGCGAAAATACTTTATTTGGCTTTCCAAAAGAGGACACAACTAGAAATCAGTGGTTAAGTTGTATTTACAACACTGTTCCAGAACAGATCAACCCAAATATTTAGTGTGCAGCACATTTTATGGAGGACTGTTTCCTGATCCTTGGAGAGAAGACTACAGTGCTGGCTGTTCTGACTCACAGTCTGTAAGTATGTTTACATATGTAAAGGATTTGCCACTTATGATTCAAACGCGAGTTTTGAGCAGTGTAGAGCAACGGTTCTCAATTCCAGTCCTTGTGCCCCCTGCTTTGCACATTTTGTATGTTTCTCTTATCGCTTCAGAGGTTTGTTCTATTCGAACGTAAGTGCCCTGCGAAGAGAACATCACAGGATATTCCGCCATGATTCCATTTTGAAGCGAACAATATGTTTCATTCAAAGTGCATTGAAGTGTGCGAGACATGAATTCAAATTGTATTAATTTACAGAGGTATATGATGTCAAACTTGTCTGTGTGTGAAGACGCCGGGCAGCGTAAATCTGTGAAGGATTGTTCCGAAGTGAGTTAAACTTCAACAGCTTTTCCCTGCTCAGGGAGTAGAGAGCAATGAACACTGTGTAGGGACCATGTCAATGGGAACACAGTTCATGCACGGAGCTAACTTCTAACAAGCTGGTTATCTGAATCAGGTGTGTTAACAGAGATACATGCAAAATATGCAAAGCTGGGGGGCGCGAGGACTGGAATTGAGAACCGCTGGTGTATAGTAAAGCTTGTTGTTTGTCGTTTCTCCGATCACAAATGCAGACATGGTTTTATGTTTATGTGGCATGATGATACGCAATGTGTAAAAACACAGTATGATTCATTATAATCCATAATTTTGTCCCCACTGGATGCAACAAATGGGTCATTTCTAATGGGTTTTATTGTTTTTGTCTTGTCTCGCCAGTGTTCTGACCCGCATCACATCACATGAAAAGGGGTGTAACATTTCCGTAACACGCTTGAGGCATTCGGCCAATCACAAAGCACTGGATAGCTGGCCAATCAGAGCACACCTCGCTTTTCAGACTGATGAGCTTTGTAATAAATGAAATGTTTCAGAAAGGCGGGGCATAGAGGAGAAACAATAATGTACAGTATGTGGAAAATAATGTGTTTTCTGAACCTTAAACCACATAAACACATTTAATTACACCAAATACACAAAATAATGTTCTTTTTATCAACATCATATGACCCCTTTAAAAGCATGTACAGAAAAGGTGTATCAATCAAGTACGTGCACTGAAGTGCTTTCCAGTCCTGAACAGCCTATATGGATATGTTTTCATCCACAGTTCTCACATAATGTCAGCTTTAAAGTGATTCTGTATTAGGACAGTGGTAAGTTGCAGCAAAAGAGACTTATATCCCACGCTAAGCCTGCGCCCAATGCAGACAGAAGTCCAGAGCCCTAGACTTAAATCTGGCATGTAACTGAATGGGCATCAACCGAGCTCCTAGTTTGACACAAATTTATTTGCTTTTAATCCTCTTATGGAGTCCAAAAACTAGCCATTTCAAAGACAGGCCGAAATGAATTTAAATTGCATACAAATAAGTCCCTAATTCAGATTTCTCAGTCTGCTTGTCCCTCAGTGACCACATCCAATTTCACCATAATTTTATCAACTTGGGTGAAGCGTCACAAACAGAAAGAGCTAATATCTAGAAGACCAGCCGCTGAGTCAAGCTAATAGGAGGACATTATTATACATTTACTACAGATATAGAATACAACATTATGCTTCATTCATAGCAAAGGATTCTAATTACAGACAGGGTTTTAAAAATACATAAAATCATCCAGAATATATAAAAATCCCCGAAGGGGGTCTAAGTATATACAGTATGTGGCAATTTAAAATAAATTTTGAAATTTTATATTTTATAAAATTGTATAACCCCCAACACATATAGTATCAAATGTTAAAAAATAAATATGTATATGTAAATGCTATATCTATGAAAACTGAGAATCAAAGACACAGAAATCTTCTTAAATTAAACTAGAAGCAGAAAATTTGTTACACAGCTGCTAGTTGGTACAGTTCTACATTCTTAATGAGGGATAAAGATTTCAAATTCCAAAGGAGTTTTTTTTATTATTTTATTTTTTTTGCGTTAAGAAACTTAGTAAAATAGCAACTGTATGCCAGTGTATATTTAGTATTTTATTTTCTGCTTTGATTAACTTGACCTGTACAGCAATATTCTTATCCCTCCCCGCACATTTAGCAGGTAAAGACATTTGTTTATGATTATCCTATTTCTATGGAGAGTGGACAGGCAGCAGCCAAAGAGAGAGAGGCGAAAAAGCAAAACATAGGGAGATTCACAATTCATTTTCAATGAGAGGCATGAGTGGAACGGGGAACGGGCACAATCTGATAAAACTGCCCCAAATATGAGGTGCACCTATGCTCGAAGTAAACTGTTTGCCTATTATTGTGCACATTTATTCATCGTATAATGGAATCCCATATCATAGCTGTTAAATAGAGTAAAACACATAGGGAAAAATATTATAGTTTGGTCTGCAGGCTTAAGCAGAATTCAGAACTGAATTAGAATGACTTCAACTTCTGAATTTCAAGTAGGAAATTAAGATTAATGATGTAAATTGGATGCGTAATTGCATTTCAGATTTCAATATAAAGAAACTCAATTAAAATTAATTTAAAGTTGCAAACTACAAAAGCAAAGTTTATCCAGACTAACATTGAAAGTTGGCTTGAGAAAATGTATTTTTGAGTAAAAAAATAAAAAAATAAATAAAAAAAATTAAAAAGCCTTGATATCTGAAAGTTTATAGATGTTGCTTTAACTCTGTAACACTAACCGGAATGGATGAACAGATGGAAATAAAGAAAGACTTGTTCTAATATATCAGATAGATTCAATTCAAATGCACATTCATAAATTAAAGTGGAACCAATTCTTCAATTCAGACAGACAGACAGACAGACAGACAGATCGGTCTGAATTGCAGCACTGTGCAGGCGGAGAACATCCAACTTTTTCTTGTGCGCTCCTGCTACATTTCCATCTCATTCAGTAGCTATTTTAAAGCCTGTGAATTTTGAATAAACCATTCTGTGACCTTTCCATCATGCCACATTCTCACAGAAAGTACACTCCCTTCAGAGACACAGCTATGGAAATTAAATTCTTAATTATTAGTGACGAATAACCCCATAACTTCATGAACGCAATTTCCATTTCAAGGAAATTTGCTGGAAGAACTGACTTCACATTTGTTTTGAACACACAGGATTTGCTTACTTGAGATTGTTATCCAGTTATTTGCCACTGAAGAGCTGTAATTGGTAGCTGATAAATGCCCTGTCGAATCCAAAGAGCAAACTTAAAGCCATCAATAAAAAGAAGTACAAGCCTGCTTGACCTTTTTTTTCTCCTCTGATTTATACACGCTTTCAAACCCAGGGGTGGTTGCATTGTGCTCCGTAAGTCTTAACAGTGGGCTGAACTACGAATGCCCCTCATGAAGCCTGTGATAATGTAATAAATAGCCTTTATAAGAAAAGCTGAAAATCAGCTGCTCATTCTCACAAGCACATGCCCCGGACATAATTGAGACATAGATTAATGTCAAGATAACTGTGGTGGAGACATTTACAGATGAAAGTGTCCCGACTTAACTGTTAGCAGTGATTTCCAAGCACTTATTCAAGGCTAAAAAGAGGTGTAAGAAATACAGTGCAGGACATTCTTTATGATTGCAAGAATAGCTTTTAACAAAATTGGTGGAATAGTCCATTTGACAGGCCTGCGCTCTCGAACTTGGCATTGACATGTCGAATCCAAAGATCACAGATCCCGGAAAATAGGCATCCTGTCAGCCATTATCTCAAAACAGCATTATCTCAGCTGGGTGGCACTCATAGAGAAATCCTAGCAGCCATTTTCACATCTAAATGACCTGCCATTCCCTTGTCATATTTAAGTTAAACTGATTCTCCATTAATCAGCTTAGCCTCACATCCCAAAGGACAGGGAGATAAAGGGAATCTTCTGGAATCCTTGTCATTATTCATAATGACTTTTGGAATCCATAACATTTGTTAGAGGTTGTATGACTAGCTGGAGATGTTGATAAAAAAGGTGCTGACTTTTGAGTGATGGCTTATTCCTTGTAATATGTTTTCCATGAAGTGACAGAGTATGTGTTGCATCCATCAGCATATCCAATATGCATGGGGTGCGAATGGAGAGTCTGATGGGCCTAATGTATTATTTTGGTGAAGGCCTGCAGGCAGTAGCGATTGACAGCTCTGAGGAAAGTTTAATATGTAATTACACAGATGGATGGGTATTCTAACTTGCACAAGCTAATCTTAAGTCCTAGTAATTAAGGGCTTCTTTTCCATCTCATGCTTTTTTAATGTGACATTCTGATGTAAACAAGTGTTCCGCGTTTAGTAGAATTTGCACCATGCACATTTGTTTCTTTTCGGAGTTTCCAAAACTGCGCTTGCAGACAGCCAATGCCATCCTAAGCCTCGTTTGCAAAAGCAATATAAACCCAAGTGATTTGTAGAAACAACTGTATGAATCATCTAAGGATTACAGGTTGTTTCCCAAAATCGTTTAAAACAGCGTTTGTCTTAGGTACACTTGCGCATAGTTTTTCAGGTAGCTTTGTAGGAAGATTTCCTCAAGCATCTTGGAGATGTTGTCACATTTCTTCTGGATTTAGTCTCTCTCAGGGTTTTTTTTTTTAGTTTTTTTTTTTTTTTTTTGCCATTCATTACAGGTGGACTGGATGATTTATTATTATTATTATTATTATTATTTATTTTTTTTGGTGAAAATACTAATGTGTCTAAGACTTCTGAACAGTTCTCTCTCTCTCTCTCTCTCTCTCTCTCTCTCTCTCTCTCTATACAATTTTAACAAAATAATATTTAATATTTATTATGTCGAACTAATATTTAAAAAGAAATTACAATGATGCAATTGAAGCACAGGAATCACATGTAAAAAACAAAACAAAAAGGAAACTTGCATGTTGAGTTCTGTCTGGGAACATGACCTAGACACAAAGAAACTGCTATAAGTGCTCTCAAATTTCTTTAACTACAAGCCAGAAAATGTATTGCCAGCAAATGGTCAATTCAGAAACATATAGAAGCCTGAATAGTTCTAGAAATTGGTGACAATATACACACAATTGTGGACTTTTCTGTAGAAGTATCACTTAATCTTCTGAACTGGGGTGTCAGAATAATTCAAGGCATGCTGAGAAAATCTCTTCTCTTCTCTTCTCTTCTCTTCTCTTCTCTTCTCTTCTCTTCTCTTCTCTTCTCTTCTCTTCTCTTCTCGAATCGAATCGAATCGAATCGAATCGAATCAAAGCAGCACATACTGTACTTATCTGTCCCCATATTAGCTTTTACTGTTAAATTTACAATAATAAACATACAAAATGTTATTTACAATGCACAAACATAGATAGTATTATACAGATAAATAAACAATATTTAATACTTGTATATAAGCCTGTGGTAAATCTGTTATAAACAATGTTTACATGCAACCAAATAATCCGTTCGTAATCTGCTCAATCGGACTGAAAAGCCTTCATGTAAACACCTTAATCGATCCGATTGAGCTCAATCGAAATGAAAATTTGATTGGATTGAAGGTGGTGGTTTATTCCTCTTCTAATACAATTGAGAGTGCATGTAAACACTCGATCTGATTGAACCACGAAACTGAAAGAACTGCGCATGTGCAATGATCCAGAAATAACACAATGACATATGACACCTGGAACGAATGGCTCTTCCTGTCATTATAAAACTCTTCTTTCACTCGGCAACTATGAAGTGGAACAGGACAACCTCCCACCCGTCCTTGTTTTGGATTCTCATCCACAGGCAACCCGTTTTGGGCGCGGGGAGGGTTTTTTTGTGTGTGTGTGATAAATATTAGCAGCACAGCACAGTGGTTTTTATGTATATTTATTCATAAATGGATAAATATTAATTCTGTTGTTAAAAACAAATAAAGAAACCATGTAGGAGAGTGGTTATTGTATGCGAACAGTGAGAAACTCTATATTTGTGCAGTGTGCACGTAAAAAAAAAAAAAAAAAAAAAAAAAAAATTTGATTTGAAGCTTGTGACATATAAATGCGTACATCATCCTGATCACTTTATTTAGTGTTCATGTAAACACTTCAATCAGTTTCATCATCAACCAAAAATTGCGCATGTAAACGTAGCCATTTATACATGTACAGTATTTACAGTTTTTCTGAATTGCTAAAACACTAAACCCAATCTCTGAACCAAGTTCTCACTAGCTGAAACCAATTTGTCGAATAAAACACTCTTTCTGCTAAACCTTAAACACGTTCAGGCAGTCAGGCTCTATTTGCAAATCTCATGCACTACACAGAACAATTAAAAATTGTTCACCCTTGTTACTTATGATGTGATTAAACCATCTGTACAAAATACGAGCTAGTTCAGAGTACACAAGTTACACAGGTGACTGAAAGAGTATACAAACAATAGCTGGAAACAATCTGAGAGGGAGAAGAGGAAGAGTATATGTAAGAAGTGGAGGAGGAGGAGGAGGAAAAGGATGAGCAAGGAAAGAGTAAGGTTTAGAGAACGCTTTCAAGGCTGGATCTGTCAGACCAGAGTTTTTTTTTTTTTTTTTTTTCTCTCTTTGTCTAGCAAAAGATACTACATTACTTGTGATGTGGACAAAGTCCTCAGGCCAGACTCAAGCACAAAGACATGATGCTGAGACAGAATGAATCTCTCATTGACCCTGATTTTACAATTGCACAACTTACACTTTTTGAGTGTACTGTAACATGCTATTCATTTAGAGTTTTATATTACTTTTTTGGTCTTTGCAGTTGGACTGCAGTAATTTTGCAGTATCTGCTGAATACATACAAACATTCAGTGCTATTCAATATTCAGCTCAATAGTATTCTTGCAGTACATACAGTAGGCCTATACAATATATTCACCTTACTCAGTTGCAATTACTATACTTTTTTAAAGAATTGCAAAATTGTTAACTCAATACAATACACTTTTTTTCCTGTAATGTTCTGGATGCTGTGTTGTCCATTTTTCTCTGTAGTGTCTAATGAATGCTCTGTAGTGTTTTCTTTATTGAGTTGCGTGTGTGTGTGTGTGATCTGCAGAGCCGGCCCTAGACCTTTGTGGCCCTAAGCAAAATTTGTGTTGGAGGCCCCTTTGACCGTTTTAAGTAAGGCCTAAAGAAAGCAATGACTACCTTATAACTATACTGTACATATTATATCTACTGTTATTTTTTAATTTTTTAGTCTGTGTTTTAATTATTCTATGTATGCTGTATGTTAATTATCTTTTTTACGCTGCTGGGCCCGAGTAAGTATTTCGTTCTTATGTGGCAAAGTACAGAATGACAATAAAAGACCTTGAGTTCTTGAGTTGAGTTCCATGTTTGATAACAGAAAAATTATGATACCACTGAGCTGATGGGCAGAGCAGTGCAACGAACACACATGATGGACTTGCTGAATAAAAAGACTGATTAAAGTGATTTTCACTGACCATCAAAGAAACATTTTTTAATTGACACCAGAGTTTAAGAGGCACAAACAACAGCCTATATATAATTTAAATGAAAAGAGCAAATAGAATAACATTTAAATAAAATATAAAATAAATAATAAATAGAACATTTAAAATATTTGAATTTTTCAAATCAACAAAATTAACAATAACATCTAAAACACCACAAACAAGATTAATAGTAACAATAATATAATTAGGTAACATTTTCATAGAACTATTAAAATCCAAACTGTGTGTATTTGTGTGCGCGCACATGCATACATGGTCTCCTTGGAAAAAAAAGTAATTTGTTAAAAAAAACAAACAATTGATTTAAAGGTTGTATCAGTTTCAGGCCCAACCATAAATGATCACATTCATCTAATCTTTCCTAATGATCCGCTAGTTGCCTGCCCCATAAGCAGGCCGTCAAAAAAATGCGTCTCTGTAGGCAGCCTAGGCTCTGAGATTCACCAACCACTCAAAACCAAAACAAATATTGTTCCAACCAATCACCGACAGAGGAGGGTGTTGTGAGGTTTTGCGCTCGTGCACGGCTGCACGCGAAGTCGGAGAACACAAACGCAAAACCTCACAACACCGTCCCCCCGTAAGTGTTTGCATCCCAATATAAGACTTTTAGACTGCAGATTATCCATACAGGTATCGGAAAATTAAGCCTACAGATTTACGTACCTTTATCTTCTTGCTTCGTTTCTTCTTTTGTCGTTTTTCATGGCCAGAAAGATATTTTTCGTTCTTGTCAGACATCGTCGACGTCGGACTAACTGACTGACCAGACACTGACCAGTGTGACGAGTGACATCATAGGGGTCAGTCAGGGTCAAGATTCGCGGGAATTCGCCATTATAAATAACTAAATAAATAACAACTGTGCTTATCATGATGCCTGATAAAGAGCACTGTAGGCCCATTTCTTTTTATTTATGTATTTTATGTTACTTTTGATGTATGATTTTTTTCACCCACTAGCTATCAGTGACTTCTAGGGGGCCCTCTGCTGGCCACGGGGCCCTTTGCAATTGCAAAGGTCGCTTAGTGTCTTGGCCGGCTCTGGTGATCTGAGAGCACCGTTTGATGCTGTGTTGTCCATTTTTCTCTGTAGTGTCTGATGAATGCTCTGTAGTGTTTTCTTTATTTTTTGTTGATTTAGTTTGAGTATTTGTGTTTAAGGTTTTGAGAAATAGTTCACCCAAAAGTTTTAAGTTACAGTTTTTCTGAATTGCTAAAACAATTCATTCAATCACCTGTGCCAGTTGTGCACTCTGAACTAGCTCATATTTTGTACAGTTGGTTTGATCACATCATCAGAAACAAGTGTGAACAATTTTGAATCGTTGTGTGTAAATGATATCAACTGTGCTTTAGTTGTGTTTAACTTTTGCCGCTTGTGTTTAGCATTTTGCAGTACAAATGCATCACAGTGTGATAAGTGTTTAAGTGAATGGGAATGTATTTAGAGTTTTGCAGAAAGAGTGCATGAGATTTGCAACTAGAGCCTAACTGCCTGAACGTGTTTAAGGTTTAGCAAAACGAGTGCTTTAATTGACAAATTGGTTTAAGCTAGTGAGAATTTGGTTCAGAGATTGGAGTTTAGTGTTTTAGCAATTCAGAAAAATAACGTATTGATGATAGATTTGTTTAGTACTAACCATAAACCTTTTGACTTCAAAAGTCATTCAATGATGGACTGGATCCTTGTGGATAACTGGATAACTCATTCTGATGGCACCAATTCACTGCAGAGGAATGAGCAAATTATTTAATGCTAAATATCTCAAAATCTGTTTTGATGAAGAAACATTACATTAATGCATTTAGCAGACACTTTTATCCAAAGCGACTTACAGTGCATTTAGGCTAACACTTTTTACTTAACATGTGTTCCCTGGGACTCGACTGTAAGCAGGTTATAGCTATACTTTGGGGTTTGGTTTCTATTCCACATTGATTAATCATTATTTGGATATAAATGTGATACCCCTTCTCATGTAAATTATATTTCATAATGATCACGCTTGTAATTATTCTCAACTGCACACTCTCAATAATCTTTTTTTTTATTTATTTATTTTTTGGTCATTAATAACTTAAGTATTCAGTATTAACTTAGGTATTATATGGATTTTACAAGGGGCAGGAGTTAGGAACAAAGTCAGTAAGTTTTAGATAACAATAACTAGCATTTTCAGGAAAAGAACAAAATCCTCTTTGGCTTTGGGTCAAACAACACACACGGCAAGCCGAAATGTTCTAAAGTATGGTTACATTTCTAGGCCCATATGATTCCTGCGAAAATACACAGAACCTGCCTCACTGCTTTTAAACTAAAGGGAGATGAATACAGCTGAATTACTTTAGATGTTCTCCAAATGTTTTGTAGTAGTTAAACAGTAATCAAACAACTGGACGTATCTTTCAATAATGAAGTTTTTCGTTCAAAAGAATCATAGTAAGGATTTGTTGACTATGATGGGAATCAAACAAACAATAGAACAAATTGTCATGAGGAAATATTCTTCAAATATTCTTCATTTTAAAATTACAACCCTTCACAGTTTGCAGTCAATCCAGTGTAGGCCCAATGTAAACAATCTTCTCAGACTTTTAGAAGTATAGTGTTTGAGCTGCCAGATCGAATTTCCCCCATTGTTTGCTCTAGAATAATAGGGATACAAACATGAAATACTTAAGGCACAACTGTACGAGGCCAAGGATCATGACTCCAAATAAAGAAGAAATCTTTTTATCCAGCAAAACACACTGAACTCCAAATCTGAGAACTAAATGTCATTTAGACTAAGATATAAAATCTGATTGCGCCAATTTAACCAGATACAAGAAACATGTTTATCTGTTCTTTGAATTATGACTAAGTAGGGTTGGGTACTGTTCACTTTTTAACTGGTACCAGTACCTGAAATTCAGTACCGGTACCCAACATAACCTTTTTCGGTAAATTACTCTCTGTGTAATAACAAAAACATTTATTTCAGTGAAAAAATAAGTCCAAAAGTCTTTTTTTTTCAGAAATATTTGTTTTAATTTTTCTGAAAATCAAATGAAGGGCATTTTAAAAAAAAACATAATTTACTCTATAGCGCAGAATGCCATGGAATTCATACATTTTTGGATGAATAAATCAAAAGTAGGTCTGTCACTAAATTCGAATCGCCATATGAACTAGTGTCTGTGAATATTAAAATGCAAAAGTCAGTTTAAATATGAATCCTGCATGTTCCACTTGCATCTGTATGTATGAATGGCGGAAACGCGGTTATGTTTACTACACAAATACTGAAGCATGTGTGACGTTCGCAGTGATTTCCGGCCTCTGCGTCTCACTATATGACAGCATGAACACAAAAACTTAATCTCCAGAGTACTAGAGTAAATAGAATTTTACCATTTCATTTGAGAAACTAGCATCATCATACTGTATACGCAAAGAAACTTCATGGCAACCTCTCAAAATAAAAGTACGGTTTAACATGTAACAGAAATATTACTCTTGCATTACTTTTGTACAGTATAATTTACATCTTTAAAAATTCATTTTTTCTATCAAATTTAAATAAAACAATTAAAAGATAAAAATAAATATTACAACCAGATTAATCACTTTATTGTAGAAAAAATAAAATTATTAGCTTATTAATAAAATGTTTTAAAGGAATATTCACACAATTTTTCTTCCATGTATTAATTTCAACAGTAAACCTCAGTTTTGTTTGCCAAAAAATAAAAGGGTTTAATTTATTGCCTTCATTTGATTATCAGAAAAAATTAACCTGTTAGCCAGCACCCCCCATTATGGGACTCACAGCTGAAAGTGCCCTACTTAGCTTAAAATTGTAACAGTTCCTTACTTCAGTGTGTTACACATAATTTTGGTGTCTTTGGAAAGAAGACCATTTGGGCTGTACTTTTGTTCAACCAGAGTTGATAATGCTCAAAAATATTAAAAGTTATAGACACTGAAGTTCCCTGATTTTTTTTTTACCACACTGAAAATATTTTATTTTATTTGATATAAAAATACATGAAATCAGTCCTGGAGCAATCTAAAAAAGTAATGGGTTGAAAGTCAAATGTCTCATGAGTTTCTAATTCAAATCTGAAGGAGATACCATGAAAAATGAGATTCCTGCAACCATTTTTCTGAGACTATGTCTAGCCCACCAACCCCCCACCACCACCACAAATATAAGAAAAAATATTTACCTTTACCTTTAACTGTATTGAAGGGTTCTACAAACTATTTTAGTCATTAAACATACCACTGCATATTTTTTCAATTATAAAACACTAGACAGAAACTTAGACATCAAATAAGTGATTTATTTGAGCACTAGAAAAATACAATAAGAATAATTTGAGTAAGAAAAATAAAAAAAGATTTAACTTTGTATGCAAATAACAGTACATCCTGAGATTGCTAGAAATGCAGCATTTACAATGAATTACAATGCAAATACGTGCTGATGGCCAGTTAGAGATGGTAATCATATAAATGCATCATAAAGTCAATAAATCGCCATTCATATTCATATAGATGGCGTTCACATTGATAGCTGTGATTGCACAGTAATAGCGAGCTGATTTGCGCTCACATATATAAAAAATGTTGAAAAAAATAAAATAAAATAATAAAGAAAGAAAAAGGCGATCGCTAAGTTCCGCCTCCATCAGATGACAGGTGCGTCAGAGCGCGCGTCACGAGCCGTCACGAGAGAGTGCCAGAATTTAAATAAACAATCTTCCGCCTATCTTTCACTTTTTTAATTTTTTTTTTGTGGATCGTCTCATTCTGTTTGTGACACTGTATGCTACAAAACCATGCCGTTTTTTTACTACCAAGATGCAGTTTCTGAGCGTGAGTTATTCCATAACGGACACAAACAATTCTGTCCCTGAAGAACTGAAATGTAAACAAAGGAATTATCATCCATATTACAACGTTATTGATTCATTGGACTAAATGTGCTCCATGAGATGTCGTTCAGTGGACCCTTACCTTTCTAACTAAACCGGGATTTACAGCTGTGGATGTGTTTGTTACTCGTTATTACTACGAATCTGGTATGTACTGCGTTTTCATTCTTCATGTTTTGATGTGTACTGCTTACACAAATCTAGCAAATACATTCTTTATAAGCTTTCCATTGAAAAACAGCGATCTGTCGTCGATGCTTGAGGCTTAGGTCTTTATAATGATATATAGTTTGTCAAGATTAAATTTGTCCCGTTTCATTTAATCTATTCGTAAATATTGACACGTGCAAACAAGGGGATCTGAGGACTGCAGGCTAACAGGTTAAAACAAGATTTCTTAAAAAAATAAAATAAAATAAAATAAAAAACGAGAAAAAAGACTTTTGGACTTATTTTTTTCACTGAAATAAATGTTTTTGTTATTACACAGATAGTAAAGTACCGAAAAGGTACCATTAGGTACCAGTACCGAATATAACTTAGTCATATTTCAAAGAACAGATAAACATATTTCTTTTATTTGTTTTTCAAGGTTTTGTTTATTATTTTTATTGTAATTTAGTTCTCAGATTTGGAGTTCAGTGTGTTTTGCTGGATAAAAAGATTTCTTCTTTATTTGGAGTCATGATCCTTGGCCTCGTACAGTTGTGCTTGAAGTATTTCATGTTTGTATCCTCTATTATTCTAGAGCAAACAATGGGAGAAATTCAATCTGGCAGCTCAAACACTATACTTCTAAAAGTCTGATTTCTGAGAAGACTGTTTACATTGGGCCTACACTGGATTGACTGCAAACTGTGAAGGGTTGTAATTTTAAAATAAAGAATATTTGAAGAATATTTCCTCATGACAATTTGTTCTATTGTTGGTTTGATTCCCATCATTGTCAAAAATCCTTACTATGATTATTTTGATTGAAAAGCTTCATTATTGAAAAATACATACAGTTGTTTGATTAGCTACTACGAAACATTTGGAGAACATTTAAAGTAATTCAGCTGTATTCATCTCCCTTCAGTATAAAAGCAGTGAGGCAGGTTCTGTGTATGCCACTGATCTAATTTTGTGTAAAACATAAGCTGTTTGATCATAATGCACCATAATTATCAAATTCCTTTTATACATTAGACTCATTAATTAGTTGTTTGTGTCTTTGGTGTATTTTTGTTTACAGCAAGAAGTCAATTTGCATAAACTACATTAATTTCAAAGCGACTCAACAACTAATTTAGTGAGAGAAAGTTTGTGAATCCTTTGATTAATTAATTAATTTGGCCTGAAATAGGAGATGATCCTCATTTATGTTGTAATATTTGATTGAACAGCTAAAAGAAAATATTTACAAGCATTCTACATTTTTGGGGAAAATGGTATTTGAACTTTTCAGAAAATTAGGTGTAATTGCAATCTCGTGAAGGAAATGCATATAAATATTTGCATTAGTTAATCAGTTCACAGATGAATAACACTGCATTTTCCAATCACAACAAATTTTATTTATTTTTTTCCTCAGGCTGTAAACTCAAGAAGTAACCATTACATTGATTAGTTTCATATCTGCTCACATTACTGTTCAAGTATTTTCCAAATTTCTTGTGCAACTGAAGCATGCTTCATTTTATGCATCAGGACATTCATAAGGCTTGAAAGGAATTTATTATTATCATTAAGGGCTGCAATAAGGCTAGCAAGGATAAGACTGCTCACATTGCACAGATTCCTGCTTCTTAACATATTTTTTCTTAAATCTATCATCTAGTATTTATGTCGGGAGACTGGTAAACAGCATGTTCTTAGGCCTTGTATCTCTTGCTTTGTATACAGACCAGTCTTAAATAAAACCTATTACATTTATTTACAAAGTTCTATGCCGTTACAATAAGCAAATATAACTCATTGTAGTTTGCAAGATTAGTGACCTTAATTTTTGAAATATATGCTGGCCAATCTTTTCTGATAGTGAATGACTGCCTATAGTCTTAGAATAACTTCATAAGCACCTTAGAAATATTGTAATAAGATGAAGTTCTCAGTTATTTCATCTCTCATTTTAACATCCATATCCTTCATCCATTCCTGGTTAAAAGCTGTCCCTTCATGACGTTTCAGACATACAGTATCAAATAACTCCCCCACCCCCACAGACATTTCAGTGTTTGCACACTCAATTCAATATATTTTACAGTACATTATTTCAAGAAGTTTTCCAAAGAACAACCTTAAAAAATATGTATTAAAAATGTATTGACTGTCTTCTGTAGTCATTCGATAGCTTTGTGTGAGAAACTAGAGGCATTGTTCACTCTGGATTTACAAAATAATTCTAACGGTACATTCACATATGGTGTCAGCGTCAATGCTTGATGGAGGGCATTTCTGAAGCTTGGTACATTCAGATGTTTTGTGATGACGCGACCGTCAACGGCGATTGGCTAGCGTCTGCACCAGGTTATTTGCATAAGGCCATCTGATTGGCTGACGCCTGTGTTGGCACTTGAAATGTAGAAAACACAATGGATCCAACGCGATGCAATGGACCCACAATTCAGTTCGGCAACGCTTGACGTCAAAGTAAACAAGAGGCATTGATGCCGATGCCCCATGTGAATGGGGCGCAATTGATTTTTAAATCTAACTCTCTAGTTCATCTTGACTCTGGGTGAGTAAATGATGAAAGAATGTACATTTTTAGATTAACTATCCCTTAAAGAATTCAGTTTGAAGAAGATAATTTCTAGTAAATGATATTTCAGCATGTTCACTAAACCAGTGGTTCTCAACCACATTCCTGGAGGACCAACAACACTGAACATTTTGCATGTCTCCTTTGTCTGACACACCCATTTGTGAGTCTCTACTAATGAGCTGGTGACCTGAATCAGGTGTGTTGGATTAAGGAGATATGCAAAATATGCAGTGATGGGGGTCCTCCAGGAATGTGGTTGAGAACCACTGCACTAAACTATCACTTTATTTTTGCACAGCATCAGGAACAGACTTACTCATTAGGCAAAGTTAGGTGACCGCTGTGGGCCCCCCAAAAGCCAAGGGCCCCTAAAATGCTAAGATGTGCATTAAGTGCTGACACGCAAACGGTTGCTGTTTACAGTGTTATTACCATGTCTGCGTGTCTGAGTTGAACGTGCTTCTTGTGTATCCTACTTGTAGCAAATGAAAATATCATGCATCTGAAGCTATAATTAAATATTTACAACAGTGCTTATTATGTTTATTGTTTTAAATGTCACTTACTATTTATGAGAAGGACCCAAGTAGCGGAGAGGACACAAATGGTGTTACTTTTTTACATTCACATTTAAAGGGGTCATGACATGAGAAACCAAATTTCCCTTGATCTTTTGACATAGAAGAGGTCTTTGTATGCTTAAAATATCCTGCAAGTTTCATAATTTAAAAATGTTCTCGTCATCAATAAAAAAGAATTTATGTAATAACCCAGAAAATGGCTTGTTTTGGATCAGAGGGACAAGGAGACGTCACCTGGGCACAATCGTTAGCATATAACTGCCTTCATAGCGAGACAACTATGCCTACTTTTTCATCATTGCATCGTCCGCCTAAATACATTTTCCATTTGCATCATCTGCCTGAATCCATTTTTCTCTGACATCCGGATTTTTCAGCAGTGTCTACAAACATGTTGTTTTTCCACAACCAGGAATGGCACATCGTCTGCCTGGCATCGCAGTCTTATTGTAAAAAACTACTCCTTCAGACCCACTCGCTGCATGTCGACTGAACATATGTGGGCGTGACAACGATGCAATGATACAAAAATAGGCATAGTTGTCTTGCTTTGGAGGCAGTCATATGCAAACGACTGTGCTCTAGGAGGCAGTCATATGCAAACGACCAGTGTGTTCAGTACATTTCCAAACGACTGTGCTCTATTTTTCCATTGACTGTTTTGAGAAAAAAAATCGCAGTATTCTTTTGCTCAAAGATCAAGCCGTGCCAACTGTTCTGGACCCACCAATAACGCAGCAAACTGCAAGCAACAATTTCATGTAAAAACTATTTTTTAAACGGTAATGACGGTAATGTATGTTAGCCAATCATAAAAGTGGGTGGGAACACTGAGCTCTTAAAGGGAAAACACCTCAAAACCGACTGTTTCAGTCAGAGGATGAGAAACAGGGTGGAAAAAGGTCATAAATCACACAAATTTGAATATTTTTTTGTCCAAAAAAAAAAAAAAAAAAAAAAAACAACAACAACAACAAAAAACTTATAAAAACGTAATATTATAATTACACCTCAGGAAACATAATAAAATAAACAATAGATTTGTATCATGACCCCTTTAATAATTTAACTTCCGCTTTTATCCAAAACAACTTACAAATGAGAAGAAGAATAGAAGCTATCAGACCAACAAGAGAGCAACAGTATACAAGTGATGTGACAAGTCTCAGTCTAGCAAGGTACACATAGCATTTATATTTTTATTTTAAATTAGAAAAAGATGACAAAAAATGCCTTTAGATAATGAAATGGCTTAACACTCAGGTGCTCAAACTGAAATAGGCGAGTCACTCCACCAGCTGGAAACAGTCCAGGAAAAGATTGAGAATGATTTTGTGTGTCTTTGGGATGGCACCATAAGGCGTCATTCACTAGCAGAATGCAAGCTTCTGGAGGGTGCAAACATTGAACTAATGAGTTAAGTATTGGAGAAGAGCCAGTAGTTGTCTTGTAGGCAAACATCAGCACTTTGAATTTGATGTGAGGGGCTAGTGGCAGCCAGTGCAAGCTGATGAAGAGAGTTGTGACGTGGGCTTTCCTCAGCTTGTTGAAGACCACTCTTGCTGCTTCGTTCTGGATCAGTTGCAGAGGCTTGATAGTGCATGCTGAATTGCCCATCAAGCGAGCATTAAAATATTTCAGTCTGGAGAGAATAAGAGCTTGGGTAAGGACTTGTGTGGCCTGCTCTGATAGAAAGGGTCTAATTTTCCTTATGTTCTGTATGGCAAAACTGCAGGACTGGGCCGTTGTAGCAATATGGTCTGTGAAGCTTAACTTTTCATCAATCGCAAACTACAAGGTTCCTGGATGCCCTGGTAGGAGTTATGGTTGACAAACCATATCTCGAAGTTGTGATGAAGTGCTGTGTTGATTGAGACCACAAGCAGTTCTGTCTTAGCAAGGTTGAGTTGAAGGTGATGTTCTTTGCAATGTGAACAACTACCATTGGATCATCTGGTTGGAATGAGAAGTAGAGTTGAGTGTCATCAGTATAGCAGTGATAGCAAAAGTCATGTTTCTGAATGACAGATCCTTAATGATGACATGTTGATGGAGAAGAGAAGTGGTCCAAGCACCGAGCCCTAAGAACCCCAGTACTTGTGACTTAGAAACCTCACCCCTACAAGACACCCTAAAGGACCTATCTGAGAGATAAGACTTAAACCACTGAAGTGCAGTTCCTGAGATCCCCATCTTCATGAGGGTGGCCAGTAGGATCTGGTGTTTAACTTTGTCAAAATCCTATTGTACATGATGAGTACTGCGGATTTGGAAGCTGCTCTTGCCAGTCTCAGGGCTTCAGTAACCAAGAGCACGGAAGTCTTAGTTGAGTGGCCACTTTTGAAGCCAGACTGGTTGTTGTCCAGAAGGTTGTTCTGTGCTAGAAACAAAGAGAGTTGGTTTGATCCAATTCTCAGTGAGGGCCATGAGATTGAGACGTGAATGAGTAGCAATGGATGAAATAAAGTCTGTTTTGTTTATAAATGCAGAACACGAATTCCGAGTATGGGTCCTATGGAAGCATACTTGCCTGTATGTCACTTTCACTTTCACTTTCACTTTCACTAATAGTAGAGATTTGAAAGCACATAGTGAGTACAATTGACTGAAACAAGTATATGAGAACAAGCTGTACAAAAGTAAGGAAAGGGGGAGAAAAGCAATACTCAAGTGCCTTGTCGGTGTCCTTGCTCAGTGGAGTCGCACAGATAGAGTGGCTGATCTTTACATTGTCGATTTTCACATGAGGGCTGCCACTGTGTACTAACCAATTAACCCATTTAAGCCCACCGACAAGTTGCCGTAGTTAATACTTGTCATTTTCCTTTTGTAAGTATTTTCTAAATGTTATCCATGTTTTATTTCTCAGTGACATGCAAGCAAACAACCAAATAAAGGATTTCAAGAAAAAAAAAAAAATTCACTTCCTTTCAATTACATGAGGCTGTCAAGTTCCTACCCCTACTTCCGGGAAGCATTGAAGGCAAACCCTCCCAAAGAAATGTAATTTTCATGTTACTAATAAATATTTTTGATTGACATATATATTCCCTACATAATCATGAAGGTCTCTAGAATCAAATATTCCAGGAGATCTATAGTTTTTTGTATACTTAGTCAAAAGTCCAAGCAGCAACTATAGTTGCTGGTGGGCAAATGACTTGTAAGTACATATAATGGGGAAATGGGGTATACTGTGTTAATAGGTTAATAAATCTATTGGTCTTGGTTATTGGTCTTGTTTTCTGCTTTTTGCTTTCATAATATCCCACCTTAAACATAACTTAACCCTTTAACTGACATCTCTACTGTACAGTAGACCATAATTTGGTAAACAAACAATTATGGGTGTAGCCTACACATGATAATTATTTAAATAATCATATATTTTAAAAATAATATAATTAATTTTATCAATATCAAGGACTTTTGTCAGGGTTAATCCATTTGACCTAATCAATATGTGCCTATTCATAAAATATGTGATATTTTACATCACAAAGTATAGTATGCAGATATGTTTATGTAAATTTATAAAACTACTTGCACCTTCACTGCAGTACTCCCTGTAGGCTACTTATACTAAAATTGCTTACATAAGGGAAAGTTCACCCAAAAAATGGAAACTGTGTCATTGTGTCATCTTCAAGTTGCAAAACTATGAGATTCTTTGTTCTGTTGAGCACAAAAGATGATATTTTGCAGAATGTTGGTAACCAAACAGTTAAATGCATAATTTTCTTTCAGGTATACACTTTTTATTATATAGATGTAACATTTACTTAATTCTATTTATTTTTATTTATTTATTTTCATCTAACTTATTGATAAACAATTCCCTGTTGGGTCAACTTAATGGCTTCACTTTGTTCTGCAGGATGTTCCAACACTTTAAGACAAATGGATTTGTTGTGTTTTCATATTCAAGAGATTATAAGCTAGATGCTATTTTTGGGGGGGGGTTGCATCAAATGTTCTTCGAATTTATGCATAATAAATTGTTTATGAATAAAGATTGATCTGTTGAAAGCAGTTATTTTGAGTTAGATGCCAAATTCTCTCCTCCTATTCAAATTTGACATTGAAGGGGTGCATACAACATATTTGCCCACCGCCAACTATTGTTGCTGCACATTCAAATATGATTTTCAAGAAAAAACAAAAAAAACACTAAAACCTGGGGAAAATAAATCCAGAACATGTTCACATAGGACACTATTAACATATGCATGAAACCATAAGCCGCGGCAAGCTTGAATGAGGCGGGCGGCTTGAGAACGGTGCGGCAGGCAGATTCTATGAAGGAGCGTACCTTGGTCTTGCAGCAACCACATGTGACGACCCCGGGCTGGACGCCGCTTCGTCCAGGGTGAAAGCCGATTCTGCAAACCACAGTGCAAAGTTGAGGTATTTCCTCAGTGACCAGCACGGATCAGCTCCAGGCATGACTAAGTGGATATCGTCCTCTTTTGGAAGGCCAAAGAAAGTCATTTTCACAGTCAAACACACAGCGTCTATACGACATTGCGGCAGCGGCAACAACAATACTACAACGAGAATAAAAGGTATGCCTTCTTTCTTTGCATGAACATCTGGGCGGCATTATGCAATTCTTCACACATACTGACGTAGAGATGTGGGGGCGTGTAAGAACGAGTCGTTTTAGGGGGGCGTGGATGAGTGTTAACTTTTATAAAGAATGTGACAATGTGAAAATCCACCCACATAACCCAGTTTTAAATTAATATAATAATTTATAATTCTGACTCATTTCTTATCTTTAAAAAAAAAATGGTTTAAAGGCTCAATTGTGAGGTTTATCATTTTATAATTTATTTTGTTTTTATGAAAACCTGTATCCCAACTGTAAATCAATTGCTATTTTGTGGTCTACAACATGAAAGAAAGCCATCATAAAATGTTCATGAAAAATGTAGAACCATTGGACACTATGAGGGCATCATTGTCCAGCAGCAAGCATCACAAGAAAAAAGGAACCTCAAGGGTGATTTAGGTAAATATGTTCAAATGTGTTGGGCCCCTTTCCTATATTTTGCCTGGGCCCCCTAATTCACTAAATCCACCCTGCACAGCATGTTGGTCTGTTACCCACTACTAAACATCACATAAATTCATGTTAGTTGCCCAGCCTAAATAAACAGCGCATGTCAACTCTAAACCCAATTTTCCCTCTAAACCACCTCAAAATAAGGAATCTGGGAAAACAAAGCTTTAGAAATATTACTCTTATTAAAACAAGCAATTGTTACATTTGAAAAGAAGTCTGAGACTGTCACTAGAATTTCCCTCAGATACAATAAATGCAAACCATAATGAACAGACATCGGCTGAAATACAAGTGATGTTATTGTGCTCCCTCTGCCCTTGTGAAGTGTGCACCACAATACGTGTCAGTGTTACAATGCAGAGACGCCTTCCTCTCCACCTCATTAGTTTACCATACATGACTTACTTTTTTAAACCTCTCATTAAACCCTGTTGATTAGTCTTTTCCTCCCTAGGGTGAATGTAGAAACTCATTAAAATCCCCAGTCAGGATGGACTGCAGTGTCACATTATGTAACACTTATCTATATCTGAGCTGGACATTGATGTGTTTCGGGGATGTGGAGACTGTGACACATTGCCTCCAGCAGGTAGTGATTATTTTCCAGCCATCAGGACTTAAAGGGGTCATTGGATGCCCATTTTCCACAAGTTGATATGATTCTTTAGGGTCTTAATGAAAAGTCTACATAGACTTGGTTACATAGTTTGGTTAAAATTTCTCAATGTTAGTGTAAAAAACACATTTTTTACCCTGTCAAAAACAGCTCTTTTCAGAGCAAGCCGTTTGGTAGCATTTTCCTTTAAATGTTTATGAGCTCTGCTGACCCCACCCCTTTATTCCGAGCCACTCTCAGAGAGACTGTTTACTTTAGCCGCATTCGTCATGAAACTTGCTAATTAAGACATTATTAGGAAAGGCGATTTGCAATGATTCCTTAAAAAACCTTATACTGACTTTTTTCTGTAGGTGAAGCTGGACCATGAATGATTTGCGCGAACATAGATGCATTTAGGCAGATCGGGGGCACATTCCCTTCAGAAACAAATGTAATCCACTGCGTCTTCAGTGGCTTAGTACTCAGATGTCGTGATGGCTGCTATGTTCAGTTTTACATCCAACAACAGAACACACCAATTGCTTAGAAGCCATTTTTGTCTACACCTGCTCCGGCATCGAAACAATGGCGGACTGATGACAGCTCACTCAGGGCCGGTCTAAGGTAAGACGCCAGTCTAGTCTGTGCTTAAACGCAACTGTCAATCAAACTATCGTGGGACGGGCCTGTTTTTGTGATGTCACAAAGACAGGTATCTGAGATTGGCTTGATTTGAGAAAGGGGTAAAGATCTTACTAGATTAAAAAAAAAAAAAAAAACACTGGGTGGATTTTTATCATTATACAGTGGTTGTATACACACGCTGCCAACACACATTTTAGTTCCAACAACTTGTAAAGGTGCATGTAGCATCTGATGACCCCTTTAATGGTGTTTGGCTCGCTCAGAGCAGGATGGGTTTCCGCACCTCTCTGACCTTTTCTGGTAGACACATCGTGCAAAACAAATGGCACGCATCTGCTTCTGTGTCAGTTTACTGCTGATAGAGATGTTCTGGGTTAAGGGAACCCGAAACACCTACTAGCTTGTCCCTTAGGTCATGCCGTTCAGATCTGACCTTCTCATTGCTCCAAGCCAATGGGTGCAGCTCCTCACCTGCAGATATTGACCTTGGGAAATAGAATAGATGCTGGCCATATAGTCAATTGTGCTGCTGATGTTTCATGGCTCTATATACAGTGTATGAGCTTTGAAAAATAAAAATAAATAAAAATAAGTTGTTGTTTCTTTCAACCATCCTTGAAATTAAATATAAAAGTGCACTTGACACTATAATGAATATGCAGCCTAAAAACAAATGGATTCACAAGTGTTAAAAATGAGATTTACAGATGTTCTGTTCACTGACATTTGCCGAGGCCACATACAAATTCATTCTTGCAACCCTTTAATATTTCCAAAGGACAATGCCTCATGAATTTAAATGTTGAAGTTCAATAAATCAAATTAAACTGATTTGTGTCAAGACAGCCAAACACACTTGTTGTAAAATCAGCTGTTACAACAAGTGTGTTTGGCTGTCTTGACACAAATCAGTTTTATATATATATATTATATATATATATATATATATATATATATATATATATGCAGCAGTGACAGTATATTGTAGACCAAACCAGAAGGTTATATTTTAATTGCAAATGTTGAAAGTACAATTCGTTTGAATTCATTTTGTGCACCACTGATGAACAACAGAGATTGTGCAACTAAACTACATTTCCCATCATTATCCATGGCAGCACATAAATGATAGCATGCATATAAAAAAAAAAAAAAAAAAAAAAACCCTAGTAAAAAAAACCTCACTCATCTAATGTACATCTTTTGCTCTATACTACTGTATGTCACATGCTTCCTGTCACTGGGAAGTGAAAGAGAGAAATATGAAATTGTCCAGAAATGATATAATGAAAATTTTCCAAACTCAAAAATACTGAAAGAATTCCCAGGAGGATTTAAACATAGCAGTTCAAGTGTAGTGACAGTTCAAATGGAAATGGAAATAATGTCATTATTTACTCACCTTCATGTCATTACAAACCTTTATGTGTAATGGAGGCCAGTTTGTAATAGCTGTGCAGGTAAACCTCACTACCTTGATCTCAAGAGGTGCACTAGTGACTGATGCTAAAGGCTGTGGTTGAACTGCAGGGGTTACATATTCTCATCTTTGAAATATATATATATATAAAAATAACAATAATAATAATGAAAAAAAAAAAAAAAAAAAACCATCTCGGTAGTAAAACAACAACAACAACTATAATACATTTTCTTATTTTAAAGTGAATTTTCAGGCTCATGCATTTTTGTCCATACAAGTTAATGGGGGCCAATGTTGCTTTGGACTCCACTGACTTTCACTGCAAAGACAAAAACAGTTGAAACATTCTTCAAAATATCTTCTTTTTTATGTTCCACAGAAGAAAGTCATACAGGTTTGAAATGACAAGAGGGTGCATAAATGATGACAGATTTTTCACTTTGGTTTTAAAACAAACTTACGTTTTAAAAACACAGTGGTTTATTAAAAAAAAAAAAAAAAAAAAAAAAAAAACATCATTTGTGTAAGTTAAGTTAAAATACAATAAAATCTCATAATATCTAAAGACACTTTGACAAGAGACTTTATTTAACTCACATATTGAAAAAAGCTTCAGAAAACCCATAGGATATTCCAGAGGGAACCATGGCTCGAAAATACAAAGTGTCTTTGAGACTTTAGCATTGCTAACTGAACAGCTATATTCCCAGACCGCTGCTTCCTTTTACATATTCCCATGTCTTGTTTCTCTGCCCACATGGTGAGAATCTAATTTCAATTATTTAGTCACCCTGAGAATGATAATGTCCTACAATCTTCGTTCCGAGCACGACACCTCTACTTTGCGACCTTTCTGTCTACTAAGCGCCCAAGGGTATAGATAATTACTGTACTTGTAATTGCAGCAGGTGTCAGTGCAATGCTTTTACTGCTGAAGCAATACGCCTAAAAGGTCATTTGTCATAATGAGGAACATTCATGTTTTTCGAGATATGCTGTGGCTTGAAAGCCTGTGTTGGAATTCCCAACAGTTGCAGACTTAATGGAGGTTATGCCTTTCACATTTATCTTTTGGAATTGATGTTAATTATGGAAACGATTGATTGGCACTGGTCTGTTATGGCTTATAGTAATTGCTTTGCAATGTATATCTGACTGACAGCATTAGACAAATAGAAGCCTGTCCTGACGCAAAGTGCAACCGCAGCTGTATCGCGTAATTAATCGCTAGACGTATCCAAAGAGGAGGAACGTTAAGATATGCTGTATGAGAAGGGCACTGAAGGGTCTGCTGCAATTAAATGCACATTTACAGTTTTGTAGCAGCACCACTTTTAAACATAAACCATAGTTATTGCGCTGCAAATGGCAGCAACTTTGTTTCAGAAGAACTTGCTTTAAATCGGAAATGAAAAGCCTTTTAATGCCTAGCTTTGGCTTTCTCATTCTCTAATGACTTGCGCGCCCGCCCTTGCTGTTTATTGTATTTTACCACATGGGTCCTATTTGCTTCCCCTTTGAAAATTAAGACACTAATTAGTTTCCATTGCTTGTAATGCCAGAGGTAATGACATTAGAAGAATTATCAGATGGGGTAGAACATGCTTCGCCTCATGGAATCATAGCCACAGAACTTTCAAATGATTTGCATTCATTTAGATTCTTCATTCACCTAGAGCAAGTTTTCTGGAAGATTAGCGTTTTTACAATAGTCTACTAATGAACAAACCTTGCCGTAGGATCTTATTTAGGAAGATGAGACATTTTCCTGATACTTGATTATCACAAATGGTCGCCCGCCCAGAGCCAACATCATCAGCTAGTTCTTCAGAGATCTTATCAAAGAGCGGTTTGTGCTAGGAATACCGTGGCACACGGTGGTGAAAAAAAAATTATCAAGTGCCACTGGTTTGTCTTGTTGCTTTAATTGGGTCACCAACTTTGAGGTGTATTAAAGGGATAGTTCATCCAAAAATAAAAATTCTGTTATCATTCACTCACCCTCAAGTTGTCCCAAACCTGTAGGAGTTTCTTTCTTATACTGAGCACAACATAATTTGAAGAATGTGGGTAAACAAATAGGTGCTGGTCCTCACTGACTTCCATAGTATGAAAATAAATACTATGGAAGTAAATGGGGACCAAAAACTCTTAGGTTTTAAATAGTCTCAGATGTCAGGCCCATGGACCGTTGGCTAAATGTCTGATGCATATGAGACACAAAAATGGAAACACTTCAGGAGTGTCAAAGTCATCATTGGATTGGTTGAATTATACAGGATTTCCAGGAGACGTGTGTGTCACATTCTTTAATGTTCCGGCTGGAAACAAAGATGCCGTGCCACCAAACACCCTCACGAAAGAAGAAAGCAGTAGTGTTTACAACTGTGATGACAAGCGCTTATCAGGATTAACTAAACGCTGGGTTTTTAAAAGTATGTGAAATATTTAAAGTCCGTGGCATAGAATCTTTAAAACTTTTAAATCAGATGCTGAATGAAACAAATTGACTGGTTGTTTGACATTTTGGTCAAATGGCCTCATGGGCAGGCCTTGGCCAATGAAAGCTGCCACGGATTCCAGACCTTCAGCCGTCAGTCTGAAGGTCTGGCTATATGCGAGACTAGGTTTTAAAGGACTGGCGACTGCACGTTTGTTACTGTTATGTGGGTAAAGTAATAAGTGACGGGACGTGACATGTGGCCAAGTATGGTGACCCATACTCGGAAAAAGTGCTCTGCATTTATCCCATCCAAAGTGCGCACACACAGCAGTGAACACACACCCGGATTAGTGGGCAGCCTGATATCTAAAAAATATCCTGTCCTGTCAGACATTATACTGTGCTCATAGCACACACTCTTCAATTGCACATGCAAATGTGGCGGCACACTGTATGTCATTTCACTAAACTGCAAAAGATACTATGAGCATGCAACTTGTGAAATATAAGAAAAGTACCAATAAATCACATAACTGGTACGTTGTGTGTTAGCTGCTAAAGATTTGCATGAAGGTTTTGTATATAGAGCATATATATATATATATATATATATGTGTGTATGTGTGTGTGTGTGTGTGTGTGTGTGTGTAGGTTTTTTACAGTACTGTGCTGCTAAATCTACAGCGACATCTAACAGTGCAACCTTAGATATACTGCATTGCAGACTAAAAAGCGTCTGCTGACTCTAAGCCTCTGGATTTTCTAGAAATCATATGACCTAAAATATACCACCATTATAAGCCCAAAAGCAAGTTTCCATCTGTCACAGTCCACAAACCTCCTGTGACACTGACAAAGGAGACTAAACAGCTGAGGTAGGTGTTGCAGCCCCAGTCAGCTCAGCTAACTTCATCTTGTGATAGACCAACAGATATCACCCCACCACCTCCCTCGCCATCACTGTCAGCTAATGGCCTTACAGGGATGTAGCCATCTCACAGTGCCACGGACAATAATGTTCCCACTTCTTCTTTAGCTTCAAAAGGGACTTGGCTAGTAAAGTTTCTAAACTTCCCCGGCCATACACACAATAGTGCCATCCATCACAAACTGTCCCTTTGATGAAACATGTCCTGTTGTACTGTAGTCACCTGGAGAGCTATTGTGACGAGAGAGTCTTTTAAATATTTCTTCTCAGAAAGTAGAAGGAAAAATAAAAGTCTCTATACATTGTGAATACAGCAGTAAGTAGAAGAAAAAAGCCATTATGCCTGATGACTTTAACACACAATTATTTAAAATGATGTACGTGAGATCGCCATTTAACTGAAATGTAATTTTATCTGAATTTACATTCATTTCCTTTAAATCTCTCCCTTTATCATTTTAATTTATGCTGAGCAAATGTAGCCATATACATGATGAAGAATAAAAAAGAAAAAAAGAAAAAAAAGGAAACTGTAGCCTTTTTCCACTTAATACCTAACCTGATATAAATAATTCCAGAGCAATCATTTTGTTATTTTCCTGTCCATTTTGTTCTTTTTCATTTCCTAGGTGGAATTTTACTTAGTATTTTGCATAAAAGAGGAACAATAAAACTGATATTGCATTTTCCTGATTATAAGTCGCACTGGGTCAACATGACATTGTTGAGAGAGAGAAAAAAAGTTCACATATAAGTCACATCTGTGTGTGTTACATTATTTTCAAACCAGATGAAGGCATCTTTGTAGAGAGGATGTCTTCCTACCTCCGTAAACTGCTGGTAAAGGTTTTGGACGCAGCTTGGGCACAAATTGAGTCACACACCAGTGATAGAGCCTTATAACTGGTACAACCAATTACCGGCAGCTGCATTAGTGTGGTGAAGAAGCATTAAAAAAATAATAATAATAAAAATACGCATTCAGTTGGAAGTGAATCCAGAATGAAGGATGGTGGAATGAAATGCTGACATTTTTTACCCTTTCCAATTCTGTCTACTCTTTAACACACACAGTAACACTTTACAGTAAGGTGCCATTTGTATTTTATTAGGTGTCATGCAGTGATGGCTCATGGGTTTTAAAATAGAGGAGGCACACTAATTGTATTGGTCTGGGGATCCCTGCAGATTATTATTATTATTATTTGCTTAACCACTTTAAAATGGCTTTTTGGTGGCTTTTAGTCAGAAAACGTAAAGAAAACGACACACATACAGCAAGATAATATAACTTCACTTACCTGTCTTATCACTTGAAGCAAACATCCATCCCTTCTTGTGTTAAAAAAAGAGCACATTTAATTAAGCCAAATGCTGTAGCCTATATCCAGCTTAGGCCTGTTCTAGCTCCCTTTATTTGTAATTTGTATATACAGTATATACTGTTTGAATGACAGCTTGGTAAATCTGTTGGCGATCAAATATTCAATATCACTACTCATCATAAGTACTTGGTACATTATCAGCACAGTGGGAGACAAACTAATATCTTATAATTTATGTCTCTATGATGATTGGTTAATATACCAGAAGGAAAGCTAGCCTCCCCTGCGAGGTTTCTTTTCTCAACACTCCTCAGTGCTGAAAGTGAACACTCAGTGGTGATTGGGTAAATTTTTTATTTTTTTTTACCAATGAAGGCAGAGAGCTCAGCTCTCCCCCGGCCTCCCCCTCCCCTCATTTAGCGGTTGTAATTACATCAGCAGATTTGGCACATTTGCGATAGAAAAGAGGCACTTTCACGTTATGGTATTATAACTGAAATTACAAAAAAAAAAAAAAATATACACATTCTCAGACATAAAGCTGTGCCTCCTCTCATAAACTAACAATGAGGTTAGGGTAATGTTAATATCTACATATACTACTACATATTCAACATTTCAAATTTTATAAATTCATATTAATGAAAAATGAACCATTTAAATGAAATTAACCTACATAAAAAAATGCTATAAAAGAAATGCATACATTTTCACATGATGCGGTTATTCTTAAATAAAATTATGCTTTAAAAGAACATTTGTAAAAATATACAAACCCGATTCCAAAAAAGTTGGGACACTGTACAAATTGTGTATATACAGCAATGATGTGGAAGTTTCAAATTTCAATATTTTATTCAGAATAAAACATAGATGGCATATCAAATGTTTAAACTGAGAAAATGTATAATTTTAAGGGAAAAATAAGTTGATTTTAAATTTAATGGAATAATAAGATCTCAAAAAAGTTGGGACAAGGCCATGTTTACCACTGTGTGGCATCGCCTCTTCTTTTTATAACAGTCTGCAAACATCTGGGGACTGAGGAGACAAGTTGCTCAAGTTTAGGAATAGGAATGTTGTCCCATTCTTGTCTAATACAGGCTTCTAGTTGCTCAACGGTCTTAGGTCTTCTTTGTCACATCTTACTCTTTATGATGCACCAAATGTTTTCTATGGGTGAAAGATCTGGACTGCAGGCTGGCCATTTCAGTACCCGGATCCTTCTTCTACGCAGCCATGATGTTGTAATTGATGTATTATGTGTCATGTTGGAAAATGCAAGGTCTTCCCTGAAAGAGACGATGTCTGGATGGGAGCATATGTTGTTCTAGAACTTGGATATACCTTTCAGCATTGATGGTACCTTTCTAGATGTGTAAGCTGCCCATGCCACACGCACTCATGCAACCCCATACCATCAGAGATGCAGGATTCTGAACTGAGCGCTGATAACAACTTGGGTTGTCCTTGTCCTCTTTAGTCCGGATGACATGGCGTCCCAGTCTTCCAAAAAGAACTTCAAATTTTGATTCGTCTGACCACAGAACAGTTTTCCACTTTGCCACAGTCCATTTTAAATGAGCCTTGGCCCAGAGAAAACGCCTGGGCTTCTGGATCATGTTTAGATATGGCTTCTTTTTTCACCTATAGAGTTTTAGCCAGCAACGGCGAATGGCACGGTGGATTGTGTTCACCAACAATGTTTTCTGGAAGTATTCTTGAGCCCATGTTGTGATTTCTATTACAGTAGCATTCCTGTATGTGATGCAGTGCCGTCTAAGGGCCCGAAGATCACGGGCATCCAGTATGGTTTTCCGGCCTTGACCCTTACACACAGAGATTGTTCCAGATTCTCTGAATCTTTGGATGTATTATGCACTGTAGATGATGATAACTTCAAACGCTTTGCAATTTTTCTCTGAGAAACTCCTTTCTGATATTGCTCCACTATTTTTCGACGCAGCATTGGGGTAATTGGTTATCCTCTGCCCATCTTGACTTCTGAGAGACACTGCCACTCTGAGAGGCTGTTTTTATACCCAATCATGTTGCCAGTTGACCTAATAAGTTGCAAATTGGTCCTTTTTCTGTTCCTTATATGTACATTTAACTTTTCCGGCCTCTTATTGCTACCTGTCCCAACTTTTTTGGAATGTGTAGCTCTCATGAAATCCAAAATGAGCCAATATGGCCCCATTTACACTGCATGGTTCAAGTGACTCAATTCCGATTTTTTCCTCTCATGTGGCACAGATCGGATATGACCGGTGAACGTGTAAGCAGGAAAAACCCCGCATGGATTCCGATTTTCTCAGATCGGATTCAGGCCTCATTCATATGTGGTAATAAATCGGATATGAATCGGATACGTGCATTTGCGTGTGCCATGTAAGCAGACAAATCGGATATTCCCCAGTAAATGTGAATCGTACGCCTTAAAAAAGTGACGTCAACTCAGGTGGAACTGAGATCACATGACTTATTATAGGTGCGATGGAAGACGAAAGATACACACAGTGGAGCAATGCGGAGGTTTCATGTCTTTTAAGTCTTTGGGGCAAAGAGACAGTGCAGGCAAAAATGCAGGGTTGTTGCAGAAATAAATCCGTGTTTGAAGACATTTCACGAGATATGGGGAGGCACGGTTTAAGCGCTTTTTCTCCGCCATACGAGACCAATGTTTTGCTGATTTTTTTGTTGACTTTTCAAAATATTGTGGAAAGTAAAACACTGTATAATTTTATTTGTATCTGCATCCATTGTATTTCGTGCTGTTTTACTTCCTTTTCCTGGTCAGAACGTCTACGTTTGGTAGTTTCAGCAGTGTATAGTGTAAATGCAAAAAATCGGATATGGGTCACTTTTAAAAGATGATGTAAGCGGGTCGTCAAAAAAATCGGATATAGTCAGAAAATCGGATTTGGGCATCAAGACCTGCAGTGTAAATGCAGCCTATTTGGCATGACATTTCAAAATGTCTCACTTTCAACATTTGATATGTTATCTATATTCTATTGTGAATAAAATATAAGTTTATGAGATTTGTAAATTATTCCATTCCTTTTTTACTCACAATTTGTACAGTGTCCCAATTTTTTTGGAATGGGGTTTGTAAGTTGTTTTGGTATTATTAATGGGGCTCTTACAATAATGCTTCTTTTAAAGTATGCAACACTTCTCATTATAAATTAAATATGTCAAAGTGTAGGACTTGAGAAATGTTTGTATATTTTCAGAACTTCCTCCACCACAAGCAAGCCACAGATACTGCAGATGTTGAATTTAATTCTGAATCTGGGACTCCTTTTAAGAGGATCTAAATGGAGTGAGGCATATTAACATTTGAAAGACATCGAAACGACAAACCCAGGGAATCAAATCCAATGAACCATGATAGTGCTGTTAAATGTTACGTTGCGAAACACAAAACCCATCAGAATAACGATGAGTATGCTGGCCTGAAAGAAGGACGATTAGATCACCAGCAAACTGAAATCCTTAAATGAATGGTTTATATTGGTCTGTAACCATGCAATGGGTTAATATTTGGAACATTGATAAAGGACAAATAAAACGGTCATGCTTGACCTGTAACTGCTGATAAAAAAGCAAATGCTCAAACAGCAGTTAAAGGTTATCTATTCTTTCCAGGTCTTTTCATTCAGGGAATCATAAAGTCCCAGTCAATATATATATATATATATATAAGTATATATATATATATATATATATATATATATATATATATATATATATATGTGTATATATATATATATATATATACATACATATATATATATATATATATATATATATATATATATATATATATATATACGTATATATATATATACGTATATATATATATATATAGTGTATAAGCTGATCCAATTCTTCAAAATCTTTCTTTATTTCTGAATAAACTTTCTACAACAATAGAAAACATTGTCAACATATTTAGGTTGCAAGCACTTCATTTTAAAAAAGTCAAATCATTTTGATGACAATGACGAGTTTAATGGCTAAAGTGTTTATTCCTGATTGCACAAAGATTCCAGCATTTAACAGACTGTACTTTGGAGTGCATTTCCACTTATCAGTTTTGGTGATCAGATATCTGAATATTGCATCTGTTAAGTTAATTGGGGTCATAAAACCTACAAGTGTGTTTTTATAAGCTGGTTCTGAAGGCACTTTTGAGAGACTGCAGACTTTGAAATAAACAGCTGCAAATTTGAGCTTTGACAAACAGCTAAATTGTAAATATAATGGTTTATACAAAAGTAATTTCTTGTACTTGTATTAACTACAACAGGACTGTGTTTGCAGCTTTCCTGCAACATGGAGCAAAGTAATTTCGCTCAGACGAGTCAGAGTTGGAGCATCTATGCTTTGGCATCTTTTGATACTATCTGCATTGGTGGAGAAAAGACTAATTTTGTGCCGCAGATTCTTTAAAAACCTCATTTGGCCTGATGGGTTTGCCTAATCAGTGCATGTTGATAAGAGAAGAGACAACAAAATCCTATACAGCTGAAACCGAAATGGATCGATTTAACAGCATCAAGGAAGAGGACAAAATTAAGTCATGGCAATTGTAAAATCTCATCACTGTTTGGTTTCCAAGGGCACATCTACTGAAGATGGAAATATAGGCACATCAGGGGAATGCTGTTTTCTCTTAGTGATCAGCAATCACTGATGTGATACAAGGGAAATCTTAATCAGAAGGCTCGATTTAGCCTTTCCATAGACTGTTTAGCATGTTTCTCAGATTGGAATTGAAGCTTTTCGATCCCCCAGGGCCTGATTCAGTATGATCATGAGAGCAATACATACAGTGACAAAAACTTATCTAATGAGTACTTGATTCATTCATCACATTGTGCTGACTGCATGACTTATATTCTTTTCTCTACACAGCACTTCCTAAACATCCGTGTTTCACTATGCATGTCGAAATTCTGCTGATTTTTGATGCAATTTCAGGCAGCAACACAAAGTCAGTTCTGCTCCAAGTTGGTCTAATAATTGTAAAAATTGCATAGATTTATGTAGCAAATGGGAACTGTTATAATTAATTTTTTTTTGAGACAAAGGTCTTGTTAAAGACTTTGTGTTTTGTTTAAGCCTAAAAGTAATGTATGTCTATGGAAACAACCATTTTTTTTTTTTTTTAATGGGAAACATAGATAGACAATTAGACACTTAGTTATGTCTTTAAAAGTGAACAGTGGTTATCGTGTAGATGTGGCAGTGGGATGTCTATACTGTAGCTTGGTTATGTGGATGAGTGACTCTCAGCAGTGAGGTCCATGCCAGTTGGCGCTTGAAAGCCTTGGTTGTGTGGATTGGTTATTGTGTGGATTTAGGTCCATGCCAGTTGGCGCTTCTTGCTTATAATGGGGAGGGAGGGTTGCGAGCAGTTTGAGCATACTTACCAAACAGTAATGCCACGTATATATGTCCCGTGTCTAATAGGAGAATGGTAGTGATTGGAGCGATTTGACAGCTGACCGCATCAGCTGGTTGCAGCAATATGCCTACATGGCCTGACTGAACTAACGCTGCGCTCGATTTAAACCACAATCCAAATTAATGCTTCAACATCTGATTTTGTATTTCTTTTTTTTTTTAATTCATACGCAGCATGGTAGAACTTGCTATTTACTGACAAAACTGTCTGATTATACCACATACAGGGATATATTATCCAACATCTCGAAATGCATTAATTTGCATGATATCTACCCATCACGTTCATTCATGCTAAATTTAGATTAAATTGTGCAGATAGGACGCAAGGGGATAGGATTGACTTACGCTTTATGCATCCTTAATTTTCTCATTTGAGAACTAATTACTGAAACCTATGCTGGCAATCAACCTGTCAGTCATTCACATTTTGCTATGTATGTTACATAATACGTCAATGATTTTCACTCATGAGTTAATAATGGTTGGTTCATCAATCTTTTGTCCTATTCGTCTCATGAAATCACATCTGTCTTTACAGTGAGTCTGATGCAGTGAGGATTATAATACCTGCAGTTTATCAGCTGGCGGAGGACACATTGTATGTACACACTAAGACACACAGTTACGCATGTAACTTGAAATTGTTGGACAATTCCAGTTTTACAGTTATTCTTAATTTACACAAGACTCATGGTCTTAGAATGCATAGCCTCTACAAAATTGTACTTATTTAATAAAACTCGTACAGTAAAAAAATCGTGTTTTAAAGAATAAACTCAACTTGTCTATGTGCACATGTCGTAGCACAAACAACTATAATGCATGTTCTATGAGCACAATGTGTTTAACACAATTACACATTTTAATACAAAAAGAAATGCATACCTGACAGCAGGAAGATGCACAACAGCATGTGAGACTTCTAGCGTATAGAGCTTCAGAGACTCACACACACTGTGTGTCTTGCCATTTCACGTATATACAGACTAGAACAAAGAAATATCACAATCTAAGTTGTACAAACATAAAAGACCTTCAGGTTTGTCAGGATCTGGTGACCCAAGGGTCATGCCTGGCTGGAGAAGGGAAAACATTAGGTGCTGGGGGAGACATACCTCTCAGGATTAGGATTCAGATAATACAGCATTTACCAGCATGGGCTAACTGGGCTAATGGTAACCAATAAATTCTTAAGAACTTTTAAATTAAAATTTTGATTGATATCAATAAGCGGATACATATTTTAAGTTAAGTTCAATATTTCTGTTACGGAGCTGACAGAATAGGAAACATGTGGATCCAAATGCAAAGCTTAACATTGACTCTTGCACTACACAGACTGTCACAGATCACCCTGGACTACAGTTCACACAGTGCATCTCACTGATTCTCACCTCTCACATCGACTTTTTTACTAAATGACTTCTTAACTTTTGACCTTGACTTTTCTTTTTACTGTCCCTATCCATGCTTGGTTTGATAAACCTCTTGGTGCTGTTGATCTTTTAGAGAACCCCATGACTAACTTAGACATGGATGATCACCTTAATTCCACTTGTCTCATTATTTTAGACTCTGTTGCCCCTTTGAAATCCAAACAAATTGAAGCCAAACCTATGCCCTGGTTAAATGGCCACACACTTTCTCTCCACCGGAGTTGTAGACAAGCTGAACAAAAATGGAAGAAATCCAAGCTTCAAGTTGATTATGAAGTATTGCAGGCTGCATTGGCTAATTTTCAAAAAGCAGCAAAGGCTGCTAAAATAAAATATTTCTCTGACATTATAAATCTAAATTGTCATAAGCCTAAGGCTCTCTTTTCTATTATTGACTCGGTTCTCAATCCTCATGCAAATTGTCATACAGTTTCCTCTTTTTTAACATTGGACAATTTTCTTAGCTTTTTTCTTAAAAAGATTGCAGATCAGAGACCACAGTCTGTTAAAACATACTGTGACATTATCAAACCTCCTTTGCATGCTCCCACTTGGAGTGCTTTTGAACCCTCCTCATTGTCTGCTCTACAAAAAAAAAATTCTCAACAAAACCTACTGTTTGCTCATTTGATATAATTCCTTCCCGTATTTTTAAACAACTCTTTGAGACCTTGGGACCCAGTCTTCTGGCTATTGTCAACAAATCACTTAGTTTGGGGACCATACCAGTTGATCTCAAACATGCACTAGTAGTCCCATCTCTAAAGAAGCCAAATCTTGACCCTGTTGATCCTGCTAATTATTGGCCTATCTCTAATTTGCCTTTTCTTTCTAAAATTCTCGAAAAAGTCGTTCAACTACAATTAAACTCTTTTCTGTTAAAAAAACTCCATCTACGAAACATTTCAGTCAGGATTCAGAACTTTTCATAATACTGAGTCGGCTTTATTAAAGGTGTTAAATGATATTATATGGTAACTGACCAGGGTGATAGTATTGTATTGGTGCTGTTAGATCTTACTGCTGCATTTGACATGATACAGTAGATCATAATATTCTTATTGCCCGACTCGAGTCCTATGTGGGTTTGACTGGAACCATTTTAAGTTGGTTTAGTTCCTATTTAATGGACCGGAGGCTCTCAGTTCGACTAGGCACCCACATGTCACCAGCTGCTAACCTCCTATGGGGTGTCCCACAGAGATCAATACTTGCACCAACACTTTTTTCTCTGTACATGCTCCCTTTGGGCTTTATTTTCAGGAAGCATGGAATCTCGTTTTACTTCTAGGCTGATGATACTCAGATTTATGTGCCTCTTAAACGCTCTGATAGCAATGCCTTTGACACTTTGTTGGCTTGTATGAAGGATATCAAAATCTGGATGTAATCAAATTTTCTTAACCCTAATAAAAAGAAAACTGAAATAATACTTTTTGGTCCCCCTAGTGGCATTCCCTTAAAATATCTCAGTAATCACTTTGTTACATCCCAAGCCAAAACCCTTGTTAAAAACTTAGGTGTTTTGCTTGACAGCGAGCTGAAACTTGATAGTCAAGGAAATTCTGTGTTAAAATCTTGTTTCTTTCATCTCCATCTTCTCTCTAAAATCAAGCCTTTCCTCCCTTTTCAAGACTTTGAGAAAGTAATTCATGTTTTTATATCATCACGTTTAGATTACTGTAACTCCCTGTATTGTTGAATGAATCCCACTACCTTGGCCCGTCTCCAGTTGGTCCAAAATGCATCAGCAAGATTCTTAATGGGCCTACGAAAATTTACCCATATCACTCCTGTCTTAGCTTCTCTGCACTGGATTGGTTACCTGTGCGTTTTAGAGTGGAGTTTAAAATCCTTGTTTTTGTTTTTAAGTCTTTAAACAACTTAGCTCACTCATATTTATTTGAACTGCTTTCCCTTCATAAGGCCTCTTGAGATCTTAGATCTAGTAATCTTAGATTGCTCACTGTTCCTAGAGTTAAATTAAAGAAAAGGGGTGAATGTGCCTTCACTGTTGTAGGCCCTAAACTCTGGAATAGCCTACCAGTTCATGTTAGATCTCCTGCTACTTTTCAGGTTTTTAAATCTCTACTCAAAACACATTACTTCTCCATCTCTTACAATGTCCCTTGATGTTCCACCTCTGTACTCGATTTTTGATGACAATTCTGGTTTTATTTCTTATATTTTGTTATATATTTTAAATGTGGATATAATTTTGGTTTTAAGCTGTGATTTTATTTATTTATTTATTTATTTATTTATTTATTTATTTATTTTTTTGATGCTCTATTTACTGTTTATTTTATTTTGATGCTGTAAAGCACATTGGTCAGCTGCTGCTATATATAAATGGTGCTATATAAATAAATTAAACTTGAACTTGATTACACACACATCCAATCACATGCTCTACAATAGGCTCACTCTCTTGCTCATCCGGGCCGAGTGTTGCTTGCGTTGCACTTTACGGAGCCATTCTGAATTCCTGAATCTAGTTTAGACTTGTTCTTAGTCAGTTGCATTGCTGTTTCGGACTGTGTTTGCACCTCGCCTGGACTGTTGCTCATGTTGTCAGATTACCCCTCTTGTCAAGCCCTCTGGATACTGTTAGCCGCCGATCGACCACGCCCACTTTGGATTACTCGTCTTGTCCCCTATGTACCTGTGTGCCATTGTCTGACCCTTGCCTGTTTTGACCATGTTGAAGAATAAAGCTTTGCAAATGGATCTGCACACCTCTCGCCTCAGTCTCTCTGTAACAATTTCAATATTATTTAGTCTAAATTTAAAGTAAAGTACATTTAATAGTAATAATAATAAAAAAAGAATTTCAATATTATTTTGTATTTATTTTAAGTTAAGTTTATTTGTTATTATTAATAAAAAAGTTATTTGTAAATTCTATTTTTCATTTTTGACAATTTTTGACTTTAATTTGACTTTTTTTTTCTTTTTTTTTTTTATATTTAAGGATATATATATAATTTTTCATATTTTTTAGTAATGTTTTACATTTAAACTAATATATATATAAATAAATGATATATATATATATATAAAATATGTAATATATTAACCTGCATCATTATTCTAATACCATCTATGTATCATTTACCCATCACTATGAGAAGAAATACTCCCATATTCAGGGGGATACAAGCCAAATGAGTTGGCACCAGATGTGTTGTGTGTGAACTAAGCTTTCCTCTCATTGGAGTGATAGACGGGGTCACTCTTTTGGCAGCGGCCCGCCACACACACTGTTCATGCAATGGAACACAAGCCCCTGCCGAGTGCAGATCAATAACACCGACTGAGATTATTGCTAAAGTGGGTCTCCTGTCAAGTGTAACAAACACTTTGCAATTATACTTCACACAGACATATCGACTGGAGAGGTGCTGTTGCATATCACTTGTTGGCAGAAATCAGAAGCTGATGATCATTAAAAGACAGTTTAATTAGCTCTATTAAAACAGCATAATGCAATGGCCCGGTTCTTGGCAAAATGCAAACAAACACAAAGTCTCTACCCATTCACAAATGGTTTGACGTCATGGTCATTGCACACTTTCTCAGATGCCTTAAAGTCAAATGTTAGCCCACCTCATCTTTCTTCAGACCACATTCCCTCGGTTTGTGACAGCATTAAATATAGGCTTTGCTACAGGTGGTTTACATGTCACTGCAGATTTCTGGACATCCACATAATTTATCCACAAGACGTGGATGTGCTGTGAGGGGAAGTAAACAGAACTCTGTGTAAAACTGTCAGTATCTGCTGAAATATTGACAGAAATGTATAGGACATTCACACTACCTGAGCATGTTCAGACAATGTGCCTTTAGCATGGTGACAAAAAATCCCCCAGTTTGCTCTTTGCACATAAGAATCAAATCGTAGTAGATTTTCATGCTCTGTGCATATGGATTCCATCATTTTGGCAGCTCAGCTGTACTTGCAGTGATTGCAATAGTCCACATATATTCCCCTTATGCCTGTCTATTTAGAAATTCCATTTGATTGACAGCCAATAGTTTCTCATGAGTCTGCATGCTAGCAGGGGATGAGGAGGCAGCTGTCATGGTGTTTAGTGGACAATCTGTCAAGACTGCCTTATATGCCATTTCAGTCTCTGTGCAAGTTCCTTTTCCTGTAAGTACAAGGAAGACCATTCTTTTATTAGAATTTCAGTGTTTCCCAATGGTTTGTTCCAGCATGCAAGAACATCTTTTACATTGTTACCAAAGAACAACAACAAAAATTCAAAGCACAATAAAAAAATTGTGACATTCATTCACTGACGCTCTTTAATCAGCAGCAGCGCTAATCCGGAAGCGTGTATACAGTACTTACTTGCCAGCAACCCGCCAAAATAAAAGCCTTCTGATTTTAATTTTGAAAATGATGAAAATGCATTTATTTATTTATTTTTAGACGCCTTTATCCAAAGCGACTTACAGTTGGGGAATACATAAAGCAATTCTTTTTAAAGAGGCAAACAAAGAAAGTAGAAGTAAATATTAGCATTTTATTTTTAAGTTTACTATTAAATAGTTGTATTTGTATTTAATACTAGGCCTACCTTTTATTTTTAATAATATTATCACACATTATTTTTTTTAGTTTGGTATTAAAAAAAATAAAACTGCAATAATATAAAGTGCAATAATATTATACCTATTATATTTATATATATATATATATATATATATATATATATATATATATATATATATATATATATATATATATATATATATATAGTTAGATTTAATGGGTCACTTTTATGCAGTGTGAGGACCAAACCAAATCTCCAGGTTCTCTTATAAGAACCAGGCTAAAAAAAAATTATGTGCACCCCTGTGTGTGTGTGTGTGTGTGTGTGTGTGTGTGTGTGTGTGTGTATATATTGTATATATATATATATATATATATATATATACAAACACACACACTCAGGGTTTGAAATAACCTTTTTTACTCCCCAGCTAATTTGGCTACTAAATTTCTAAGTTACCGGCCATTCATAACTTCTACTAGCCTTCTACTATGACGTAATTATCGGCATGACCCCAGTGTAAAAGGTCACTGGGAGAACACGTCATCCGCTTCTTCGTCTGAAGCTTATGTGCGAAGCATGGCAAGACATCTAGAGGATGCAGTGTCTCCTTCCCTTCTCAGGGAACAATGGTTACATACGTAACCTGAGACGTTACCTGAGAAGGGAACGAGACACTATGTCCTTTAGTGGTCGGTATAGAGAACGGAATACCCATGCCGCCATGCTGAGGGGAGTGCATGCCAAGCACCACGGTGAGCCAACTCAACCTAAGTGCCAACTCTACCAAGCCATGGGATATATCATCACTTCCAAAAATAGGAACAACTGAAAGAAAGTCTTGAATGAAACACCTTATTAGTAATACAGTTTTCTTCAGCAATAAACATATAGAATTTCAAACATTGACTTAATTAAGATTTTATTAAGTTTTTGTTTGACCATAATTTCAGAGTAAAAAAATTAATAAAATGCAATTTATGGCAGTGTATCATCACCAAAAACTTCTCATTAAAAGAAATTAAATTATCGACCATTAAAACATTGCACATATAGTGACATTACTTTTAACATTTAGTTAGAAATGAATAAGTTGCAACTCTTCATCTGATACAGAGTTTTGGCAGATCTTACTGATAAGAAAATGCTTGGTTGGTCTGCCAGAGCATTGTTCATAGGAGCCATCTTTGATCATCATACCTTGGAGGCAGAGGGTTCCATAAATAGAAGAACAAAGAAAACCTTTCATATTCACCATGAGTAAAAGAAAAAAGAAGAAGAAAAAAAGAATAATATGTCAAAAATCCAAATTTGTTCTTTATAATAGTAACACTTTCAATCCAAAATTGCTTTCTATTTCTTATGTCATTAATTTCCATGTATATAGTAAAATATAGCATACAATAGCATATAGTTTAGAATAAAATAGTATATAGTATAAAACAGTGTATAGTATATATAATATACATTACAATAAAGTGTGAAAAAGCATATAGTATAAAATAACATTGTATAATACAGTGTGAAATAGAATATAATATAAATTAATATGTAGTATAAAGTGTGAAAAAAGCATATACTGTAGTACAAATTAACACATAGTAATGAAATAACATTATTCTGTACTAAATTCTATACTATAATTATATTGTACATTATTCTATACTATATCCTTAGTATAATAAAATATGAAATAGCATATTTTATAGAACACATGTGAAATAATATATAGTATAGTATAGAATAATATATAGTGTAAAAAGTATGATATAGCACATATAGAATAATATATAGCAAAACACAGTATGAAACAAATTTACCAACAATAAATAAAAATACACATCTTAAAATAAAGATTTATTTTAAAGATGTTGAACACAGTTATGAAAAACTGGAATGAATTTCCTTTTATGGCAATGAATATATCAGATGAGCATGCATTCATCAGGTGTTTTTTTTTTTTTCTTCCTGTCTGTGAGGAGTCATAAGATCATATAGAGAATTAAACATGCAGCTGGCATAAGCCTTATCAAAAGGATATTTGAGTGCTGTGACGACATCGAGCTCGAGAGAAATATGTTGCCTATGCATTTCAATGCCATAAGTGTCAACAATAAGAAACACAGCGAAGAGCAACAGGAAGCAAGCAAACGTCAGGAAGACAGTAGACTCTACAGCTATCTAGAACTTTTGACCTTTGAAAAATGCATGAGTTATTGCCAATTCGTGTGTCTTTATCAAATCCCTGTGACATACGGACTTGATGAATGCCGTTCAGAATACGTGACTATGAGACATTATTTAATTTCAAAACCCGGGGCAAGTGACAGTCCAGTAAACATGAGACGACGCTTGACTGAGCTACAGGCCACAGAGAACAAATCTGAATAGCATGTCTGTGACAGGCTATGAGTACAGTGGTTTTTAAAACCCACACAGGAATGGGCGTTGTGTGCTGCTAGATCAAGAATGGAATGTGGATAGGGTTTAGATTTTCTGTTCAAATTACTCATACATCACGGTATGTTTTCCTCTGCACTTTTTGACAGCCAGAGTGCAGTGTCCATTTCACAACCTTATAGGTCACGTCTGTTGTTGTTTGGACACCGTATAGAATTCAAATGGATTTTTGAAAACTGTGTGTTTTGAAAACAAAGTAGAAGTTAAGGTGGTTTAAGTATTTTCTAAAATCTTTCAAAACAAGCTCCTCTAGCATTCAAATGTTTATTGTGGATTAATTTTCTGTACCTATATGCAGCAACTATGTTTTACATTTTCTCATTATGTTTAAATACATTTATTCTATTAAAGGTAGAGTAGGCGATTTTGGAGAAGTTAGCAATAGCAAGGTAGCTTTGGAAGCAAGATTCCACCCTCCCGGCAAATCACTCTCCAAAGCCAAGCCTCCTCCAAAACACATGAACACGCACAGGCAGAGCAGAGGCTAACAAGTCACACAATGAGAGACGGCGTTGGTAGAGCGCTGAATGCAACGCTGTCAGATTCGCTAATGCCTCATTCACCGGTGAGAAAACATTACAGTACAAAGCACATAATATTATAGAACACCTTCCATTCTCACTTGAACGTGCTGATGTGGGTGCAAAGACATATGCAAATACATACATTGACAGGCAGGAAGGACATCCTATTGTATAGCCGGAGGAATATGATTGGATGAAAATTTTATTACAAATGTAAAAAAAAAAAAAAGTGAAAAACGCCTTCCTACCTCAGATATAAATACATTTAGACCACTTAACTTAGTGATTGCTATCGGGATGTGAAGAGACTTTCAGCCAGCATTACAAAAAAAATATTTATACATTGAATACATTGAACTTCACTGAAAAGTATTCTGTCCTCAGATTTACAATCATGTCATATGGCTAGCTTTCTTTACCCTATGGAACAGAAAAGAGAAGAATGTTTTTTTTTTTTCTTTTCCTTTTTCTCATGCACTTACTAAATAACAAGTTTTTGTTCCAGAAGAAATAAAGCCATAAGAGGTTTGGAATGACTGAGTAAATAATGACTGAACCTTGATTATTATTATTATTATTTATTTATTTTTATTTTTTTGGATAAAATGTCTCTTTAAGAGTTCACAGAGTTTTGTTCAATGACTACCTTGATGACCCAAATTTTGATACTTCTCTGTGTTTGCTAAAAGCACTAAATCGCAAAAAATGCTTTTGAGAACATTAAGCAACAAGGTCTGAAAAGACAAGAGTGTGTGAAAACTGCTCTTCACCTTTGCCTTTGATGAAAATTTGTGAAAAAAGCACTTTAACACTTTCTATACAGTTATTTATAATCCGTAGCCTTGTGACCAAGTCAAGCACTTTGTGTTATTAGCATAATAATGAGGCGCTTCAAGTTTTAAGGCTCAAACTAGCGTAACACTATATTTGCAAAAACACCTCCTTCAAAGTAAATTTTTCATAGTTTAACAAAATGCGCCTCATTTGAGAATCTCTTGTCGGCTTCTGCTAATGGCAGACAGATGTGAGGAGAATAATTTTCATTAAGTATTGATGAACAGCCAGAGTTCTAATTAAGATTTTTGTCTTTGTAAACATACATTAAAAAGTGTTAAAAATAAACTGGAATTGAAAAAAAAAAAATCAATTAGGGAGCCATTGGCTCCTATTAAATAAATAAATAAATAAATAAAAATAGGCACCAAAATATATATTTATATATAAAGAACCATCTCTATCTTGCCTTTTTGTAATCTGAAGAACCTTCTTTTGCCACAAAGAACCTTTTATCAAACAGAAAGGTTCTTCAGATGTTAAAGATGTTAATGTTTATTAAAATGTAACAAAGCACAAAGCTTATTGTGATTATTGGACGGCAAGTGCGAAAAAAATTATCAGAAAAAAAAAAAAAATTATTAATGGCTAAATTTTAAATCATAACATGTAAATTTCTATTGTTGCCAGTGGCCACCTCAGCAAAAACTTCACTCGCAAATTAATATTTTTAGTCGCAAATTTAGTCGCAGTTTGTTTAAGTCGAAAGCCCTGTAAATACAGAAATATCTCAGACAGAGAAAATCATTTTTGTCCAGACAGGCATACAAAACTATGGTGATATGAAAAAAAAAAAAAAAAAAGGCCAAGGTTGTGGATCAAAGAAAAGACCTTAATAAGGTTTTGATTTCCTTTCAGGCTTTTACACCACATGTGTCTTGCATGTGTTTTTGTGGGGCAAAATAATAAAAATAGAGTTCGAGTCCTGGTCCAGGAAACCTGGTAGCTCACCTCTAGGTCAAATACATCCAAAATTTTATCTTGAACAAAGGCATTTGAAATACTTTCAGAGTGGATGTAGTAGGTTTATATAGCCTAACCGGTTTTAGAATGCCATGATTTTCTAGTTAAAACTCTGGTGACAGAACGTTTTATTTATGCATTTCATATAAGACAGTAACACTGTTCTTCTGATCCAAAACCTTGCTCTGTTCTGCCTACTTAGGCAGCTGCTTTCTATTTACAATTGTATTATACATTATTATTATACATATCTATTATACATTTAAAGGGGTCATATGATGCGATTTCGAGTTTCCTTTCAATTTGGAGTGTTACAAGCTGTTCGTACATAGATAAGATCCCTAAAGTTGCAAAGACTAAAGTCTCAAACTCTTTCTCTCTCTCTCTCTCTCTCTCTCTCTCTCCTCTCTCTCTCTCTCTCTCTCTCTCTCTATATATATATATATATATATATATATATATATATATATATATATATATATATATATATAAAACAATATATTTTTAACATGTTATTAATATGTTTAATAATAAGTTTAATTAATATTAAATTATTAGTTTGGAGTCAGTGAGACGTTTTAAAGAAACTGAAAGCTTTGTTCAAAAATAACTGATTAAATTGATTTTAAAAAGGGACAGTAAAAATATTTCTAATATTCCAAAATATTTACAGTATATTTCAGTGCTGTTCTTTTTAACTTTCTATTCATCAAATATTCCTGGGGAGAAAAAAAATTAGAAAACCCTATAATTACAGCTTAAATAGATATTCAACTTCAGACTGTATGGTATATAATATATGGAGCTCATTTGGCAGGATGAACAAGGTGCTACTAGAAGCTAATAACTAGCATATTTAACATCCAATGTGCAACAGTATAAGCAGCAAAGGTGCTCTTCTGTTAATAATGAAAATCACTGCTAATGAGTGTACTTGCAAGCTGAAATATAACTCATAACTTGTTAAGGTGGGCTTATGGAAAAAAGTAACATTTTGTCATGCTTTTCAAAACTGCTATCTAAAAATATAAATTCAAAGGTGACATTTTCAAAGGTCATTTTATGACACCATAGTAAATATTAGTTTTTGGTGTCATACTGAGATAGAGGTTATAGCAATTTAGTCAGTTTGTGTGTGCATAACGGCAGGTTTAAGAATGTGTAATGGTAGTGACATCCATATCTGTTAGTCAGGGATGTTTCTCCTTTTTAAGGTTTTTTTTTTTTTTTTTAGATATAATAATGATTCCAATTATATGTGGAGGCAGACAGGCTTTCAAAAGTCCACCACTGGAGTGTCTTTTCACAGCCATGGTGCAAGACTGCTTTTACTGCCGAGCAGTAATATCCACTCCTGTCATAGTGATGTCTCTCAAGTATGTGTGCTTTCATCTATCCACATTGGATAGTTAGAAGCATAAAATCTCAATTTCATGTAGGTGAAAAGCCATCACACACTCTTTCTCCCTCTCTTTCTTTTTTTCTAAATCCATTTAGAAAGACTTTATCTGATAAATGTATTTCAAGCTATGTCTTTTCTAGCCTTTTGCCTTGTTTTGTGGTAATGATATCTGATCTTATGTCATTTCTGAGATGTTGTTTTTGGCAGTATCATATCACATACAATTTTGTCATTGCTGGTGTTGTTAGTTTCAGGTCTAACTAGTCTGTAACAAAAAATTATGGGATATATGGATTGCACACTTTGCTGAAAGCCAGGATATTTACTATTTTAATATATATTTTAATATATATTTATACAACGGAGGTTTGGAATATATATATATTTTTAATGTTTTCACAAAGAAGTCTTTTTTGTTCACCAATGCTATATTTATTTGATAAAAAGAAATACAACATAAAATAAATATTGTGAAATAAAATTTAAATTTAAAAGATCTGTTTTTATATTTATATAAAATATATTTTAATATATATTTTTGTTTGATTAATGGGTCAAAAGTAACAATATATACATTTGTAATGTTACAAAAGATTTATTAAATGCTCTTATTTCTATTCACTGAAGAATGCTAAGAAATATATATTGCGATTTAAGCAATAAATAAATAAATACAATCAGCAGAAAAAGTATTAAGAATAAGAAGAACCATTATTTATAACTGAGAAGCAAATCAGAATGATATTTGAAGAATCACGTGACACTAAAGAATGGAGTAATGGCTGCTAAAAATTTAGCTACATTTTAAAATATATTTTCATATTATTATATATAATTTCACATTAATACAATTGTATAAAAATAAACTTCTTTCTAAATATATAAATAATGATTGCAAATGTTGACCGCTGTTTATTTGAAGTTTCCCATCACTGTGGGAAAATCTGCATCATTAGTATTAATCAGATCCTTTTATATGTCAGTATAAATGAGTTGCTTAGGTGTTTTATTGTTGTTTCATCATCCCACCTCCACCCTCAAGCTCCACAAACCCGTTTTGATGTGCTCTTTATGCTCGCTTGCTTGTTTGTGAACTGTCTGCACTGTTTTGAGCTGACAGAGCCTCTGTTGTTTTGGCTGGGGATGTCTAATGAATTATTTAGCATGAGATACTAAATGGATTTACACACAGAACCAAATCAAGACCCCCCCCCCCATCATTAAGAACTACATTATAATCTTTTATTATAACCATTCATTTTGTCATTTTTTTTTTCATTTTGGATCTGAAACTGTTGTAGTGATGATCTGTGAAATATAGAGGGTGTAATGTTTTTTATTTTGTGTGATTTTAAGAGATGTTGTGTGATATATGTTGTGATATTTTTTCTAGCAAACTTCAAGTCAAGTTAAGCCCAAAATATATGTGTACTTACATTACAAACACCCCAAAAACAGCTACAACAATATAACAAACTGAACTAAGTGGTCTCAGTCTTCCCAAACAAATCACATGTATGTTTGTGTATTTATACATAAAAAAATATTCACAGTACACAAACATATATTTTATAAATAAAAAACATAAACATACTGGCAACTGCAACATCATGGAAACATTTTGCTGCTTCACACAGCTTTTTTTTTTTTGTTGTTGTTGTTGTTGTTGCTTTCATTGAAGAAAGAAAAAAAATGGCTTGTGAGTACAATTTTGTTGCATCTCGCCTAGTTGCACCAAACTGTTACCGTTTAACAGTTCAAAAGCAATAAGAAACATTAGACACTGAAAGACTGTAACGTTAGGCTGGACCTTCAGAAATATTGCTTCTATAAGGTCTTACATTAACCACACAGCAATGGAGGCTCATTTTAAACAACAAATCTCCCAACAAGGACATTTTTCCTTCAGTCGAAAGTTTGAAGTAAACTTTCGAACCTCTTGAAAATCTTCCACACAATTGTCTCCATGTTTAAATGTTCAATATTTGTCCTTGCATAGTTCCAATTAAGGTTAAATGACTGTGAAATTGCGGCTGGGTTGAAAAAAAGCTGACAATGGCAACAAAGAGATCTGGGGACATGACTGGAAAGGTACAAGAAAGGAATTATATGGGTTGTCTGCAATCAAAATACCTGTCAAAAACAGTATTGCAATTGTGAATGCTATGCTCTCAGCTGAAGCTGCAAAGACTCCCAAATTAGACACTGTACTGTGATTGTCATTTCAATGTCTTTTTAAATGCAACCTGCTTCAACAAATGCAGGACAATGAGATTTTCACCTGAAGCATTCAAGTATTTCTTCATAACACTAGAAGCTGTGATTTAATAAAGCTCTCAAAAGGAACCCATGGAACCATGAGAATATTGCAACTACTCAATAAGGATATAAAAAAAAAAAAAAACGGCTTGTGAGTTTAAGTATAGATTCTCTTTAAAACATTACACTGGAAATCCCATATACAATAAAGTCTAGTTTAAAAGGGGGTCAACAGACTGTCCCTGTTGTGTTTTCTTATTTTCTAGCTTCAAATTGTCAGTACTCCTACTCTGAAATATATACAAAACAAAGAGAAAGGAATTCACAATGAGCTGTGGTTAAAACAACAGCAGGATGGGTGTTAAGGAAATGCCTGAAGGTCTGCATCTATTCTCTGTAGGCTGTTGTCTGAAGTTGTACAGAACTCTGAAAACACGCAAAATACCAAAGTGGTCAAACTTAATCAAAAGTACTTAGACTGTGCTGACATCCAGTCCTTAATGACTCGCTTACTTTTATTTTTATGATGTTGTGTGCTTAATGACTCGAGTTTTTGCCTTCTTTATATTCTCTTTACAACAGTTGTGGATATCTTCAAAAAATGACGGAGAGAGATTCTGCAACAAGGCTTTCAATAAACAAGATTTGTAATAAACAGCAATTGAATGAATACTAATTAACATTTAGAAAGAGTTAAGTATGCAACCACTGGCATAAATGTTAGAAATCAGCTAATTTATTAATAACAATTTAATAAGTATTTTTTTTAAATTGACAAATACATAGACATATTTAAAACAATTAATTTAATTAATGTTTAAAATGTAAAACTGTAATAAAAGCAATAAATAATACATTGATAAAAAAGAAATGAAACATTGAAAATGTATTTTTATAAAGTATTTACAAATTGCTTTTCTTTGTCCAATTGCCAAATGTTTTTGCCCATATATTTTCAGAAATAATTCAAAGGCTTTCATACATTTTGTACAAAGTGTGTCACAGTGCTCACTAGGTGTGTATTTGTATCTGTATTTGTATCTGTAACAATCATAAAATTATTATCTGTATCTGTATGCGGATTAAACCAGAAGTATGTAGAGCTTGAACTGGAACTCCGTAGAGTTATAGTTGCTAAGACTGTTATGTTTATGGTTTAAAAGCCTTTCTTTTTTTCATATTTATCACTGAACAAATATGCAGTGTTTAACTAAAAAAAAAATTTATGATTATAACATTTATTTAAATATCTTCTAACAGTTGAAGCCGATACCCTTGTAGCATAGGCAGTGTTTCGAGATATAGGCTAGTGCAGTTGTGCTTGGGGGAACTCAAGTTCGAGTCCCATTTTGGGGACCTTTGGTGATCTGATAAATATTTAAATATCATCTAATTAAAACAGTAAAGTTTCTTTGCAGTTTAGAAATATGGAAATTGATTTAAGTAATTTCCAGGAAATGCATGGAAAAAGGCAAGTGCAACACTGCTATTTTATTTGCGCTTATTTCATTGATAGAATTTACACTCATTTACTTCACACACTTGCTACTGTGTTGTAATATTAGAGGTTTATTTAAATCAACATGATTTCCTTTTGCTCACCGGTTCCTGCACAGTTTAAAAAAGTAGCTATTTCTGCAGGTCTGGAAAAGTATGGAAAAAAAAAAATAGAACAGAGTATGGAAAAATATTTGTGCTTCAACTATTTGCCCCATTCAGTGTTCTAAAGTATAAAATTAATTTCTAAAAATAAATTGATCATACAAGTAGAGAGCTTTCATGACAAACGTTTAGTAATCATCTGAACATGACTGAATTAATTCAAGGTGCACATTTTCATTAGCCTACGCATAACTCTTTAAGCAGTCTTTTTTTTTTACTTTACTAAACAAATGTGTGTGTGCCATGCAAACCAGCAAAAGATAAAGAAGCAAACTATAATATATATGTTGCAACAAAGATTCAATACAAAATTCCCAGCAGAAACCTTTTGTCATCATACGCAAGCATAACTTTCCACAGACGTTGGGTAAAACCTCATCAAAGTGCATTTCAGTGCTAATTTCATGCATCAGTAAGGAATGGGCGTTGGACCAATAAAAACATGACTCTTGATTAAAGAAGGCCTGCATTCACTACACACGAGCACACTGACCACACACACTCTCTCTGATACAAAATCATTTTTACTTTACAGAACATTTCTCCTTCAGGTTCTTGACTAGATCCTGTGGGATAAATAGCACCTGTGTGTAAGGCAGGGTTATTGTGACTGGAAATGAACGGTCCACTCTGCCATATATTAGCTGAGAATGGAAGAAGATAATAGCTTGAAGAAGAACAGAACAAAGAACTGCTGAGCTTACAGGAACTGTCATGTTGTGGAAGCAGCCTCCGATTTGAAGTGCACATCTCATCTAAAAATACCAGTTTAGAACATAATTTATATCAATGAAACAATCAATTTAAATTTGAACCTGGTCAACCAAGGTGGTTTTGCAATTTTTTTTTTACTTTTAATTTTTTTTTTTTGTCAATATATTTCCTGCAAATTTTGATGAAAATTTGCTTTAAACAGTACCATTAAGCTATTAGGCAAATATTTGCCACAATATATGCATGTCTCCTCAGAAGTGTGTTGATAGTGCTCTTGAATTATCGCCTCATTTATTTTGATTCATCAGTGTGTTCAGGCCCAGTTCCAACCAAGAGTGGTGCACATGAGTTTCAAGGGGCAGAATTGTTATTATTTGAATTAGTTTGGTTTGAATTAAATTTTTTTTTTTCTTTTATTTGTGTTCTGATAAGACAAGAAATCTAATCGTTTTTGAAGACTGATAAGATGAGCTGTCACTGATTGTTGAGTGAAACCGCTGCATCAAAACAGTTCTTCTCCACCCTCTTTTATATAAAAAAAAGTAACAGACAGCCATGCATTTGATGTACATGGTCATCAGGAACATCATCTGTTTATAATTTTACACTGAACTAATTTTTACTTTGGTTCAGAAAAGGAAAAAAAACTAACTGTTGAAAATTTGCTTAAAATTGACTCACCCTCAAGCCATCCAATATGTAGATGAGTTTGTTTCTTTGCTGGAACACATTTGGAGAAGTGTAGTATTACTGTACATTACTTGCTCACCAGTGGATCCTCTGCAGTGAATGGACTGCATCAGTTAACATCTAACATTTTAATAAACAAATTCATCATTAAGGCTTTTAACTTCAAACCTTCTCTTCCTTCCAAAAGGCTTTTTAACTTCCAAACCTTCTCTGTCCTTCCAAAATAGTCCATAACCCATACTAATACTTCTTCTAATAAAAAAGTCAGTTCCCTGTTGTCCTTTCATATCAAAACCCACCAAAACATTTGTTTAGACTGTTTTCACTTGTAAACAGGGCTTGAAGTTAAAAACTTGGCACCAAGTAGTAGATTTAAATAAGATACTTTTCGCTAGATACTCATAAATCCAACTGCAGGAGAAAGGAAAATATATGTAACACACAAAAGTGATTTGGTCGATTACATTTTGTCCCTTAGGTATAAAATGTCTTATTCATTTGCTCACTGCAACATTGTGAAAAGAACACACATCATGTTTGACGTTAATTAGAAGCCACAAGCTACATACACTATTCAGAGGTTTGAAATGACTGCATGCTTCCAAAGGGAACAGCAACATGACACAAGGTCTGACTCACCGGCACCAACTCTCAAAATCAATTCTCTCAATACCAACTTGTTATACTCTCACCAGGGGTAACGTAATGTACCCATTTGGGGATGCTGAAAGAAACTTGCTGATTAGTTGCTTGGTGTTTGTTCTTTGAGAGGTTGTTATTGAGACATGGCCATTTTTAGCCATGATGAACAGTGTGTGCATTTAAGAAATGTTTTTTGATGGCGTTATCTTTAAATTCAAGGAAGTAATTGAGTTGGGTCTTACTTAGGGAACTGGCATGGAGGCATCTCACATCCATCAAATCTGATTTTTGTTTTGACGTACATCAAAAACGTTGTTCTCTCTGTATGATATCCGAGTTCACCTAAACTGTCCCTTAAAAAAATAATAATAATAAAAAAATAAAAAAATATAAAAAAATTATAAATAAAAGCATCAGAATGGGGAAGAAAGGGGATTTAATTGACTTTAAACGTGGAATGTTTGTTGGTGCCAGACGGGCTGGTCTGAGTATTTCAAAAACAACCATCTCTTGGGTTTACAGAGAATAGTCCTAAAAAGAGAAACTATCCAGTAAGGATTGTGTGGACAAAATGCCTTGTTGATGTCAAAGGTCAGAGGAGAACGGGCAGACTGGTTAGAGATGATAGAAAGGCAGCAGTTACTCGAATAACCACTCGTTACAACCAAAGTATGCAGAATGCCATCTCTGAACACACAACACGTCGAACTCTGAAGAAGATGGGCTCCAGCAGCAGAAAACCGCACCGGGTGCCACTCCTGTCAGCTAAGAACAGGAAACGGAGGCTACAATTTGCACAGGCTCACCAAAATTGGACAATAGAAGATTGGAAAAACGTTGCCTGGTCTGATGAGTCTCGGTTTCTGCTGCGAGATTCAGATGGTAGGGTCAGAATTTGGTGTAAAGAACATGAAAGCATTGATCCATCCTTCCTTGTCTCAACGGTTCAGGCTGGTGGTGGTGGTGTAATGGTGTGGGGGATATTTTCTTGCCACACTTTGTGCCCTTAGTACCAATTGAGCATCATTTAAATGCCACAGCCTACCTGAGTATTGTTGCTGACCATGTCCATCCCTTTATGACTACAGTGTACCCATCTTCTGATGGCTACTTCCAGCAGGATAGTGTGTGTGTGTGTGTGTGTGTGTGTGTGTGTGTGTGTGTGTGTGTGTGTGTGTGTGTGTGTGTGTGTGTGTGTGTGTGTATTTCTTCATTTGTTGTGGACAGCCAGTGGAACGTTATTGCTCAGAGATTGCTCTAGCCCATGAGACTTGGAGTTTTATATAAAAATCTAATTTGACTCAACATTCTGTAACGACTCTGCTATATTCCAGGTTTTCCATTTCCTGCTACTGGTTTACCTAAAAATACCTCAGGAGTAATACAAATAGAAACAAATGAGACAATCAGTAGGAGTATAGAGCTAAATATGAATGCGAATAGAATGACCAGATCATTTTGTCATGAATTTGATGTTAAGTGTTTCAAATCATCTTGAAATTCTCACACATATATGGGTAAGCTGATAACTTTTTATTATTATTGTTGTTTTAAAATGATATCTGAAAAAAGGCCAGTGTTTAAATTCTATAATGATTTGTCTTAAATAAATAAATAAATAAATAGTTTATTTATTTACTGAAAAACAAAATAACAAAATTGTATTTTTCCTGCATTTATATTTGTATTTAATCATTTAGCAGACACTTTTAAACAAAGCGACTTACAAATGAGGACAATAGAAGCAGTCAAACCAACAAAAGAGCAACAAAGTGCTATGACAAATCCCGTTTAGTCCAATGCAGTACATGTAGCAAGGGTTTTTAATTATATATATTTTTTAAGTAAAATAAAAAGATCAAACAGAATAAAGCAAGTTAGAGGGTGAAGTTATTATGTTTTATATTAATTAAAAAAACAAGTAGATAGAATAGAAAAAGTACAGATAAAGCTTTTTATAAATAAAAAGAAAACAAGTAGGTAGAACAGAAATAGAAAAGAGAGTGCTAGTGTTAGAGGGTGAAGTTTTTTTTGGTGGTCTTTTTTAACCTCAGGAAAGTCTCCATTTGCTTTCCATTTCACCTTACTGCAGTCTAGGAGAAACTATCGAGCTGCTATAGAGACCAAATTTGTGGTTCTTTATTCTTCGAGAATAAGTATTCTCCTTCTGTGGTAGTCACTTTCCCAAAACATTTAAAAGCAAAAACAACAAAGAGAATTGACACAGTTATTCGCAGTGGACAGATTTCAGCCAGGAGGCTTGTCAGTCAGAGCGTTTCATTAACTTCTCCAGCAGACGGTTTTACCAGCATTGTAAGTATTTACAGTCAGACACCCCTGAGACTAGAGAGTCCCCAGTCAAGGCCTTTATGTCTCTTATCTGTCCTTCAAATACACATTTGGTGGGAAGGGCAAATTGGATTACTCCGCATACCCATCACACTGGAGATCCAACAGCAGGGCAGTTGCCAATAACGCAACCTTGTGATGCTATACATGTACATCCATATTACATCTTTCTAAGAATAATATGAATGTGCATCTATAGATCATATTTTTTCAAAGATTTGAAGAAATAACAAGCTTAGAGTTCTGTGCATTCATCAGTATTGTTAACTGCACTTCACTGCACCCAATGCAAGCATAACCGACAGAAAATGCCAACACGTGAGGCCTTGCACATGTTTACTTGAAAACAGGATTTTTTAAATTTCATTTAAATGGACTGGCTTGTCATATCCGCTATCTAATAGGTTAGAAGTTTCATGTGGAGCTGGATTTGAACATTGCTTTCCATCGCATGTGCTCTAGGTTCCTGGAGAGGTAAAATTTATATCTGAATGGCCACTTTCATTGTGTTCACAACATGTAATTCTCTTTTTGGGTGGTTAAGCACCATTCATTCCATACAGCATTTAAATGACACTGGCATGTCTACTAACAGAGCTTCTTATTATTTATCATAGTGCATTTATCACAACAATGACCACGAGAAACACAGTCATTACGTTCCTTTGAAATATTACTTCAAAGAAACATTTATTCATGCTCTGACCTTTCCAGATGAAACTTTTTAAGAATATATCACCACCTGCACAAGCTATCCCAATTTCTGCATTTCCTCAGATCCTCTCTTATTATCGGCATTATGAACACAGCATAATTAAACAGAAATAAATTTGACGGAGCAGCTGTTCAAATGACTGTATTCAAAGAAGAGAGCAAAAGACAAGTAGACAAATAAGACCGCCATCTGTTACAGAAGGTTGTCATTTTCTGTGCCATTTACATCCGCTGTTCAGTATTCATTTTGGCAGTCTGTGTTTTGAACATAAGCAATTTGAGAATGTGTACACACAGACCATCTCAATAACTGGGATTCACAGTTAATCATTGTTTACATGCATAAAACATTTTAAGGCAGCATTCAAGTTTACTATATAAATATATATAAATAAATAAATCAGACACAAAACAACTAAATTAATTTCTTTCTACACACAAACATACATATATACACACACATTATGTGGTTTACAGGGACTCTATATGTAATGGTTTTTGTATTGTACATATGTATTTTCTATCACCATAACCTAACCCTACCCCACCCCCACCCCTTACAGAAAACTACTGGCAATTTTTGAATTTGAAAAAAACAGTTTAGTATGTTTTTTTGTTGTTGTTGTTGTTGTTGTTGTTTTTAGCAATTTGGTTTATGGGGACACAGGAAGTGTCCACACAAACCATGTTTTCGTTGTAGTACCCATGTCATTGTACACATTTGAAACTACAATATATACCTGAATACACACACATACACACACATACACACACATACACACACACACACACACACAATACATTTTTACCATGATTTACAGAAAACACCTACTAGAATGCCATTCAAATCTTGTCAGGCATATTTAGAAAAAGAATCATTATAGAGAATGTCTTAGATTAGCTTACTCTAAACAGATGGAAGTTATCACTGCAAACTTCACAGGTAAAAATAATCCAGTCAATCATTTCAAATCATGAGCACTGGAGGAAACAGGAGATTAGGAATTCACTTCCATGTATCTATGATTCATGCTTATGCTGTCACTTTGATTCCAACAAACAAATCATTCCAAGCAGTTCTGTTGATTACCCATTTAAAATAAGGAAGGTTGCCAGAGTGTTGACAAAAAACACTTACAAAATGTTCCTTCATGGACATTTTATTGACATTATTATTAACGAATATTAAGTCAAGGTTTATTCTGGCTATAAAGATTTCAAATCGCTGTAACATTGTCATTGACAAAACTCACAGGGGTTATAAAAATATGTTGTGCAATGTCATGAAAGAGAAATCAATATTATGGTAATATAGCAGGGGGGTGGGGGGTGGAAAACCGTAAAGGTCATCACAGTGAATAGAGCTATTCTTATGACAGTCAGACTTGCTTTGCTGTCAGCAGGCAAATGCCATTAAACCGCAGGGTGTGTCACCACCACTTCCAGTTCTCCCCCTCTCGAAAGCCCACCAGGTGGGTACATTGATGACATGTGGCATGTAAAAAAGAATGCCAGCACTGGGGGAAAAATTGCATACAATTTTCATCCTTTCAATTGATTCTAATGACTAATTTGTACCTTAAAACGATTTTGGGAAGCTATTGTATTTTTCATGAAATCCTAAAATAGACTTCTTTCATCATTATCGCTTCAACTGTAATTGCTTCTTCATTAATGAAGTACTTACTCAAGCACAAAAAATTGTTATATAATTGACCATCAGGTGGTACGGTTTTCAAATATACGGTGCACTTCAAAGCGTGGCTGATATGAAAGAAGAAAAAAAGCTAATACAAAAGAAACTCTCACAGCCTTAACAATGGTCTGAAAAGCTAATGCTGTGCCTATTTGGAAAAGAAAGTGGGATGATCCATAACGGGCCATTAGCGCTGCTGTGTACGTGAAGAGTGAAGACCAACATCACAAGCTTTGATTCAGTATTTAGGATGACACACAGGTGCTAACATGCATACCAACGTTTTCTCACTTTGACTAACATGCATGACCGCTAAAGTACCTTTCTTGCGGGAACGATGCGAGGCATGTAATTACTGATACAGATCATCCAGAGATAATGCCTCCTGGCTAAGATTAGAATATAATCGACAATAATACTAGTGCTTTTACGGCATGAAGGAGTTGGTACAAGATGTCTGCTTTTAGTGAGAATGAAGTGGATGAAGTGTTTTATGTATTCATTGGCACCGTAGGGTAGGGGAAGCAGCTGTAACCAATAAAGACCAAGACCAACCAATAAAGAATTCAGTCCTGTTTTGTTGGTACTTTATGTTGTACAATGCATTTGTTGGTAACACTTTATTAAGGTGTCCTTGTTACATGTTACATGTACTTACTATTATAATAATGGTATCACTTTACAATAAGTTTCATTAGTTAACATTATTTAACTACATATTGTACATATACTATTTCAAATTAATTCAATAAATAGCACAAATATTTATTTAAATATTGTATTGTGGCAACCACTTTGCTAATGTTGTGAGTATCTTCAATGTTCAGATTTCAAATTGTGCCTTTAGGTTTCTGTTTGGCCTTGAAGTCAAACTTATTTAGGAATTTAATAATGTAAAGGTGATCAGAAACATTTAATTTTCACTGCCCTGTGTGCACCGGACTATTAGAATGCAGTCATATTGTACATATGGAGGTCATACAAACGGTTTAAGCTGAAAATAGATATTATTTGCCAAGATTTCATGGCTTATACAAATATCTATAGCTCTCTTTATAATCGTCATGGGTCATCTCAGCTGAAATGCATGTATTTTCCTGTTCATAAATAAACCCATTATAGTACAGCTGAATAACCTGCACTCATGCTGGCTAATTTTTGCATTCTAAATTACAGATATTTCTTATCCAAAACTGGATATTACTAAACTGTCTTTCAAATGTTAATGTTAGAACATTCGTATCGTTTTGGCAAGTGGATATTTTTGTGTTTTCAGGTACTGTACAATCAGGTGTAGAAGAGTTGCCATAATACAATACAATAATATGACAGATTGTAATTTTTTTAGACTTCTCTGAAGACTACTTTTCAGACACAATACAATATACACTATATAAAATATTTTTTTTTTTTTTTTTTTTTTTTTTTGCAGATGCATGACAAAGCAAGCTGTTAAGAGACAGCTGAAGGTCTCTTCACATATGAAATTTCTCAGTAGTATCGGTTTTGCTATAGTTGGCACAGTCCCATGATTCAATTACAGTCTCTTTGCATGGCTGGCATTACAGGCTCACGAAACAATCCACCATGAAAAGTGCCACACAAACATTTTTTTGGGGGAAACCCACACATAAATGTCCCAACTACCTCACAGATCTCTGTGAAATGCGTGATCTGAGAAAGGTGTCTATATTGGACGAGGTGACAGTCAGAGGTGCGGCCCACACTTTTACAGCCAATCAAAAACTAGAAATGCAAAATGATTCTCAAACCCAGAGCAATTCAGGTCAGCTAGTTTTCTGATTAGCAAAACAGTGAAAATCTTACCCTCCATCATAGCTTTCATGCGCATATTCAAAGAGTGTGATGCATTCATTACAAAACACGCAAGAACCAGTTGAATCTGCTGCAAAAGGAGGAACAGCTCATCTGCAGGAGATAACAAATCCTGTTACCATAGTTGCCTATTCATTTCTAAGAGATAGAAAAGGCATTGAAAGGTAAACATACGGATGTCTTTTATGGCATACTTCCTCGTTAATTTTCTTATAATCAAGTTACAGGTGTTAATATTGAGATTTAAAAAAAAAAAAAATTAGAATTTAAAAAAAAAGATATTTACTTTGGATATTCATTTATTTATTACTGACTTAACATTATTGATCAATATTTACTTGTCTAATTTGTAATAAAATCATCAAATAAGAGATATCCGAGTCCTGTAGTCTAATAAGTTTCTAAAAAGAAACTCTTCATGGTCAGTATCTGTTGATCTGTTGGCCAGATCCACAACTGATAGGATAAGGTGAGAGTCTGGCTTTACATGACAGAAGACCTTTTTATGAAGCTTCTATGCTTGCCAAAGATAGAAAAATCAATCAACAGTCTGACCCGACATGGCATGAGGGCAGCTTTTCTTTTCGTCAGCTGTGTAAATAGATAAAATGTTAATGTGTGAGGACAGCCAAAAATAAACTAAAATAACTAGAATTAAATGCTGATATATAATACAGCACAGCAACCATTACTTCAGCCCGACTGAATTTAAAACTTCTTAAACAAGCTCTTGGAGTCAGTATTTGCCTCCGTACTCTCATGGGTCCTCTCAACCAATGAGGACACAGCAGGAACCTCTTCACCAAGGGACAGACTCTTGTTCGTGAGATTTATTATGCAATGATGACAAACTCGAGTGGTTACAAAATTCCTTGTACTCTTCTTGCATATCGGCAACATCTGTTTAGCTGCCTCATTGACTACACACACCTAAGGATTACTAAACTATTGAGCTCGAGCCAAAAGCCATTTTTCTTTCCAAGCTTGATTTGAAGAGACCAGGGATATTTCTGCCGAGGAATCTCTGGAGACATGAGCTGGTTCATTAATAAAATGTGTCACTGGCCAACACCCTAATGAGCAGTTGCACATTATATTCCAAACCCCTCTGTGTTTTAATTACAGGCAAAAAAGTGCTTCATTTTCAATCATCATTAATACCGTTTCCAATGTCCTTGTTTCTCTGCTACCTGGATGCTCCCTGCAACACCTGCTGACATGTTCAGAGACGTCAAGAAAAACCTGCTGACATGTCCAGTGATGTCAGTAATGAGCTTCATTACAATGATAATTTAACATTTTTTCTTTCAAAACTGCCCATCCATTTTTGCTATAATCCAAGTGCAATGTTACCAAAGGAGGAATATGAGGTTTTAATAGGAGAATCCTGTGTAAGCTAGGATATTGATTATTTTCATACTTGCTGTCAAGTTTTAATGTGTTTCTTTGGGAATTTCCACATCATTGATTCTAACTAAATGGGTTTGGGCATTTGTAGCAGCTCAAAACTTTGTGATTGGTTCAAACTTTCACAACATCCTTATTATGTCAATATGTCAACCTCATACTGTACAAGCCAAAAGCTTACAGCTTTGCTCAAACATAACATATGGAAACTTTCCGACAATGCTATTGTTTCCTAACCCGGCCTATTCCAAAAATTCTATGGAACCTACTGGAATGTAATCATAATTTGGAGCCAATCCCAATAAAATAATTAAGTTAAATATTAACTGAGATGGCAGTAAATATCTTTATGAGTAAGTCATTGAGTCATTCAAACAGCTGATTCATTCAAACAGCTGATTCATTCAGGAATTAAGTAAATGGCTCTATTTATGAATGGGACATTGAATCATTGGCTCCCCGATTCATTCAAAATGCTGATTCATTTAGAGATGTATCACTGTTGTGTTGCTCGGAGATGCACAACTGTGGCATTATAGGTAATGTTTTTGTTGGGAAAACTGAAAAACAGGCAATAATGTAGCCTATCTAAAATATAACACAATATTAACTTCTTATTAACTGAACTGTTTTATAAAATCACACTTGCACTTGTGCTTTTCGGGACAAAAACAACCACTCATTTGATATTGCTCTTGCTGCTTGTGTGATGTCGCTTATGATGTAAATATAGACAAAAACTCATAGAGGGGTCATTTTTTGCCCCAATATCTTGAATTTTAAGGGCATATAACTGCATTTTTAGGCAACATCACGCAGTGAGTTTTTGTGCTGCATCATGTTTGTCACGTGTGCATGATTGACAGGTGATCTGACCAATCATAACGCCAAATCTGCCATTATGTCCAACAAGCAAATCAGTTAGGAGAGTAGATGAACTTCAGTGGACTTAAACTTGAAAAGATGTGTATATTGGCTTTTTTCCGCAGTTAAAATAAAACACGTTCTGATGTTCATTCATGTTCATCTTGCGCTTTAAGTAAATATGAAAAGATGAGAGGTTCACATGCCGCTTGAACTGAGGCAATACAGCAATCTGTCACGACACATTAAAGAGCCACAAAACGGTATTTATTGTTTGAATTTATATTTAAATTTATATTTTCACTGCGTGAGAACATGATGTGTAAATCTGTCACGACACATTAAGTGGAGGGTAAATTGTATTTTTTTTTTGTATATAATTAATTAATTTTTACGCACTATGATGAGAGCCCTAATTGAAAAACTTTGGTTAAATTGGTTAAATTTCAGTTAACCATTGAAAATGGTTAGTTTCTCTACAGAATGGCTTTCAGCTAAGCTTAGCTAATGGTTTCTGTAGAGAAGCTGGTTGCCCAGCTAGCTATATGTTTGAGAAGCTTACACAACACTGGTATATAAAACGGACATTATCTTAGGACACAGTAGCTCTGTCACTTTAATAGGTCTTATGTGTGAATACTACAAAAATATCATAACACAGCACTATAGTTTATACTTTCCAGTTTTGTTACAATCCTCAAAGGCAATTCTGTCTGAACAGTATTTCACTGTGCAATAATATTTTCAAATCTGCCATCGTAGATAGGTGTTATTCAGCACGTCTGTCAAGAGGACAGCGCAATGCCAAACAATAAGGCTCTCAGGGCCGGTTTCAATCAAAGAGACAATGGCATGTCAACACGGCACATCTGCTGAAACTTCGAAGAACAGGCGAGCTTTCACAAATAATAATGAGGTAAGTTTTCAAAAGGAGATATGAAGCAGAGAAAAGTCAGTGGAATACATGACAGGCCTACTGTACATGCGGTTTGCACCACTGATAGCTTATTTGCCTAAGGGAAAACCATAACTAATCCATTTCTTCTCAATCATAAATATGTGGATTACTGGAGACTAGCTCATTGCTGGGTTAACCGTTATGGGTGTAATTTTTTCTTGTGATACATTCCACCGCTGCGCCACTTGTCTTTGGGCCAGACTCAGGATATCAGTCTCTTTTGCCAAGATTTAATGGAATTTCACTGCCATCCAGAGCAATCTGTTTGAATCCAGATGGATTTGCTCATTTCATTAACGTTCAACTTGTTCTGAGACCACCTTGAGCAACCCAAAAATTAGCACATGAGCGATTGGGTGGCAGAAATTACCAGCCACCCTGAGATTTGATGGTAGAGGTTGATTGACCGACCAGAGATTTTCATACATAAACATAAATTGAAAGGAATGAGCAAGATAGTATTAAAATTGGAGACTGCAATGCAATATTTGTTTTGTAACCAAAATATATTTTTTAAAACATGCCAACATCATTCCAGTGTCACAAGTCTGTTTTGTGTATCGTGAGACTAAACTGTTTCTTAATTTGCTTGAGGGACGTGAAGTGTAAATGAAGTAATTATGTATTGCTATGTTCAGTGATTACAGAAAAGGAACTTTGTTGATTTCATATCCTGGTAGTTGGATGCTCTGCATGCAAAACAGCACACCTCAAAATGTTACTCATGTTCAGAATTAATATTAAAGATGAAATGCGGTTTTGCCAGGATGATAGATGACAGATTTAGACAGCATTCATCGATTTACTGTAGCTGTATCCATAGCCAATTCAAAAAATGCACACATACACAATAATACTTTAGAGCCAGAGGTTAACAACATACATCTAAAACAGCATTAAGCTAATTCTTTTATAATTAACATGCATGTAGTTTTATGGCCTTATATTAATTGAGAAACTGCATGTAATTTGTCACACTGCAGGGTCATTTATATTTAATTAACGAAGAAAAAAGTTGATTTTGATTTTGATTAATAAAAAAAAAAATACAGAAAATCTGAAAAATATTCCCTTAGTTCCTTCCTTGGAATTTCCATGGTGATTTAAGTTCATTAAATTTTAAATGTCTGTCACAGTTAAAGCATGCAAACAAAATTCAAAACTATACTAAACAAATAACAAGTCTTTACATCAAAACTATCTGTCAGATTGCTTTTAAAGAAGACATTAAACATTTACTTGAGGACTAATTACATTTGTGACAGTCTCATGAAGCTTGATGCATATATATATATATATATATATATGATATATTGCAATATATTAAAACGACCAAATATATGGCTTCTTTTCTCAGAAGTTGGGATGTTATTATTTGCAGCATTTTTGTATTGTTTTGCAATGAGAACACACAAATAAACATAATGTCACTGTTTAATTAGTGTTAGTGACAGCAAAAGAACAACTGCCTGTAAATATATGCAAACGTACACGTTAGAGCATAATCTGTAATATTATTTAGACAATGAGAACACACAAGAAACATAATGTACTCATACAGTGTAATTAGCACATAATCTGTAATATTATTTAGACGATAAAACAGAAACCATTATCATACAGTTAATTACAAAGAAACAGCAAGTAACAAACTAAATGAAACAATTAGATTCAAATAATAGTAAATAGTATGTTCTTGTAAAACATTCTTATATATATATATATATATCTTATATATATATATATATATATATATATATATATATATATATATATATAATCTCTTAGAAACCCTTATGCAGTTACTCAAAGAATAAAATGATACCTCAGTTTCCAGTCTATCCCACAAATTGTCTAGCACATCCATAGTCTTAGCTCAGCTGCTGCTAACTCAGCAACTTTGATTAAATGTCAGCTCAGAACAACATTGAGGAGTGTCCGGGTTAACCCTGGGCCACCTAACAAGTGAACACATAATAAGAGGATTCTTCTGGGCCCTGCCTTCCATGATGCCCTGATTCTGAAGGGCCAGTCTGTGACAACTAAATGGTTTAACGGCCTGCTGTTTACACTATATTTCTTCATCAACTCTGGCCAGAGGGCGTAGAAAAGATTCGAATAGCTTTGTTTGCCTGTGGAAACCTGTGCCCTCTTTTCTTGCTTGAAATAGGGAGCGCTTTATATTACCTGTCCAGAAGGTATTTTTTCTCCTCTTTTCTATTTTTAGATCTTCAGTTTTTTCAAACTTCAGCGTGTGCTTGTAAGTATAGGTAGCCTAAACAAGTTCAACTGCATTATGTATCTAAATTATGCCTTAAACTTGCTTAGGGTAGGGGAAAAATATCTCATGTGCAATTAGTAGATGTAACTAAAGGATATATTTACATGCTTCTTACAAGAGCACCATCTGCTCAGAAGCTCTTATGTTTTGATCATAATGTATTTATCCTGAAGTGTGTAGGTTTGTGCCAGTGAGATCAGGTGGGCCTTAACTCAGGCTGTGGTGGAGCAAAAGGTCAATATACCAGGCTATGGATCACACCATACGATACTGAACAGTGGGGGATGATGATCTCGTGATGAAATTATTAGGATGATGTTGTCGTGATGAAATTATGTTTTAACGGAGTACAGATCTTCTCAAGCTGCCTTTTCAGTCCTCACTGAAAACCTTCCTTGCTTTTTTTGTCTACTCTGCCTGAGAAAGAAGAAACTAAAAGTGTAAATAAAATTTGTTCATTTTAATGTATGTTTTACAGGTGCATCACAGTAGCAATTCTGTAAATTTGTCTACTAAACAAGATTCAAGATTCAGAACAAATGTCATTTCCACAATTCAAGCAATGACTATGTGGTCAAAATTGCCTTTTCTGTTTGTAATAAAATGGCATACTACTTTGTTTTGCTTTAGTTACCTTAATTGTTAGCATTTTATGAATGCTAAATACACCCAATTAAATAATTTCACACTTTTTTTTTCACAACTTCAGTGGAATGATGTACAATGAACCTGTGATTCTTCTTTGTTTTCTTCATACTATAACTCTCTTATTTCAGCATGCTCTTTGTCCTTGGTAATCAAATACATTACCTTAAAAAAAAAATAATAATAATAATAGTGGTCGGTTGCAATGGAAATTATGATAAATATTTTGTAAAGATTCATATAGAATTAAATCACGTTATAATATTGAATTTATTCTTTTGGTATGAATATAGAAAGTTTATGCTAGCTACACTATCAATAAAACTATATTTTTTTGAGAAATGTATAACAGTTTCCACAAAAATATTAAGCAGCACAACATAATAATAAGATTTTTTTTCTTGATCAGCAAATCAGAATGATTTCAGAAGGATCATGTGACACTGAAGACTGGAGAAATGATGCTGAAAATCCAACTTTGCCATCATAGGAATAAATTACATTTAAAATATATTAAATTAGACATATTTAAAATGTCAATTTTTCCAATACTATTTTACAATATTCCTGTTTTAATGTATGTTTGATCAAATAAATGCAGCCTTGGTGAACATAAGAGATTTCATTGAAAAAAATAAAAGCAAAATCTTATGGAGCATAAACTTTTAAAGTATATTGTACTTTTTGGAAAAGCCTTCATATTGCATCTATGATGCCTTAAAATATTGCCAACTGTAGGCAGCAGACTTGGTTTGGGAACAGAGCCCTGGAGTCACCTGAGGCCCAAAACATCTTCCTCGACTTCTGCTCCACTTTTAACACAATCAATCTACTGTGACTGTTTAACATACTCTTTTGCATGATCATCCATCCATCCATCCTTGCACCAGTGGCCTGTGGAACAGGTTGCAGACTGTCAAGATGGCTAATCAATCATCCTTCAAACTGACCATGACATTGAAAGCCTCAGGGTTTTGTCCTCTACTCCCCACTCCTCTCACTTTTCACCTATGATGCAACCTTCTCAAAATTCCTGATGCATGGCTGTCTCTCATTCCACTCCTTATAGTTCACTGACACAAATTAGTATACTGGGAAAATTTGGTACTAGCAAGGCTAATGATTATGGGGTTGTACATTAAAACAGAGCTGGTATTTTATTATCACTGACTGATATTCAGACTCCTTCAAACTATTTGGAATGCACATCAACAAATAGGATAGGATAGGAATGTTTGGGTCTGTAATTTATAAGGTTTCTGAATGAAGGTTGCATTTATTTGATCAAAATACAGTAAAACTGCAGTAGTGATACTAAGATTTAAAATAACTGTTCAGTTTTAATTTGATTTTCAGCAGCCATTATTCCAGTCTACAGTGTCACATGATCCTTCAGAAATCATTCTAATATGCTGAAATGATCCAGTCTACAGTGTCACATGATCCTATATATATATGCTGAAATGATGCTCAAGGAATTGTGGAAACCATGATACATTTTTTTCAGGATCAGAAAGATCTGCATCAATTTGATTTTTTTTTTTTTTTTTTTACATTATAAATGACTTCAGTATTACTTTTGATCAAGTAAAGGTATTATTATTATTATTATTATTATTATTATTATTATTATTATTATTATTATTATTAATCTTACTGACCCCAAAACTTTTAGACGCTAGTCTACATAATCAAAAAGCTAAGCAAAGACTACTTTCTCAGAGCAAGGAAGTTCAGAGTTAAACAGTGGCCACTGAATCAGCCATAATTAGAGAGTCTTCTTGACAACATCCATAACTGTCTGGTCCAGTATCTCAAATAATAGAATCTAGCACAACAGGAACAGAGTGTTCAGCAGAAAATCCAAGATGCAAACTTCCTTCAGTACATTTTCTTTCCTCAAACTTTTGCTAAGGATGAACCAAATGATCTCTCGGATAAAATCTTCTCTCCATCCCATCAGTTATTTCAGCGTCTTACCTCTGGAAAACTCTACAAGTGTCTTTCCTCAAAGAGCTGCTGTGCAATCAGGGCGCTTAACTCACAGTATTAATCACTAATGACCTCCTCAGAGCTGCTGTTCATTGTTTTACACACTGACGTGTCATTTATCTACTGTATTTATTGGTCTACTTAATTGTATTCTTGCCTCAGCGCCATACAAGTCTGTTTTCCTCATTCTATGGCACAACATTGCAATAAAAAAATCATGAATGCTGAATTTTGGATGTTGTTTGGATGTGTGTGAGAAACACAGTTCTCCAAATGTCTCCTCAGCTCAGTGGGTTCCTGCCAGATAACTAGTTGGAATAGACAGATAAAATTAGCTTCTAATTTAAGACAATCAAAATATTACTACTGCAAAGAGACTGAGATGCTCACTTATAATCTTCAATTGGATGAGTTTTATGTATTCTGATACTGAACCTCAATTGAAATTTTACAGCTGTTCAAACTCTCAGTGTGGCTTCCCATCAAGAAAACAAACATTGGTGATGTATGGGCTTATTAATGGTAGCTGTGCCATGGAAACAAACAAGTTTTTTTCTAATGCTGCTTTCTGATAGGACTTAATGTGCTGTGACTCAAACACATGAAACATAAACATCAGGCTTAGCCTCTCACCACAGATGCCAGAGATAGCTGAAATGTCATTTTTGATTAAAAAAAACCTTGTGTCCTTTTTATCACAAAAAGAAGACCCTGAGGTAACATTTGTATGACGCTGGACCATGACAAAGTGGAGGGGCTGGGTCATAAATTGACCCCCAAAAATATTTGAGCACAAAAAAAAATAAAAATAAACCTTGATCATTGGCAAAGTTATCAGAGCCACACTTTTGAATCCACATTTGCAATTAAGTTTAACAAATTGGTCCCAAGGTGATTTTGGTGGATGAAGGTGCCTCCTAAGAAAACAGACATAATGTCAAATCCATAAACCAAAAACAAATTTTGAATTTACACATAACCAAATGAATATTTATGACTAAAATGCTTTTTTGTAATTTTTTTTAATTTTTTTTTTATTGTTGTTGATAGAATCATGTTGTAAAAAATTTTTTTTAAATTTTTAATTATAATATATATTTATTTATATAAAAAATTAATAATAATATATATATATATATATACTATATATATATATATATATATATATATATATATATAACAAAATTTAAATTTAAAACAGCTTTATCAGACACTATTTTATTTGCCCCACCAACTACCAAGCCACACACAAGATTTTGAGATGCCATATCAGTGATACCATTAAAAAACCAATGGCACCTTTAGGTGAAGGCAACTTATATGATACAATTTTATGAAAATATTGTATTTGTACGTGCATTGACACCATTCTACCACCATATTTCAGACCCAGTCGAGTTTGACAAATAAAAAGTGTCAGAATACTATTCTTCTTCACTGTGGATAGTACATTTATTGTGTTTATTTTAAGCAATGTGAAATGTTTAGGTTAAAGCGTTTAGTTTTCTTTAAAATAAATTACACTTAGTTTGATATTCTCTATATCTATATCAATGACTTTCATAATTTCCCTGTGTGGAATAAGTTTTGAAATACTCTTGGGGACCACTGTGTATAAGTTACTAAGCTAAAGCTAAAGTTATTTAGTTATTTTTCTAAAGCTTACACTTTCTGTGCAAGTGGCAGATCCTTTGTGCAAGAGATAAAAAAAAAAAAAAAAAACATCTCGCAAATACTTTTTCTCAACCAGCAGTCTTTCACTCGAGGGAGGAACATACAACAGTTCTCTCTCTCAGCACACTGAATTGAACTTTGATTCCCAGCCTTTGAAATAAACAAAGTGAGAGAATGCTCAGGATGATACAAGTTGTTTTAATTCATCAATTTTTCTACTAGCAATATGCCCTAAAAAAGGTTGCCAGTAAAACACTCAGTTTGCTCCAGTGCTACACACCACTACAAAAACAGTAAGCTTCATTGTCTTCATTGGTCAACAGGCAGTGCACATGAATGCATTATTTCTGTCATCAGTCAGAACATGTCTGTGAAGAGTTGTACTGATGATATAAAACAACAACATCTTAGAAAAGGTTACTAAAAGAAGAAATCAATTTGCTAACCCTGTCAGCTGAAACAGACTGCACTTTTGGGTTTGTGACTGCACAATTTTTGGTGTTTTACAGTCAGATACTATGGCTATGCACTACTAAATGACAAAGCTTTTAATGCAAACACATCATAGATAAATTTAACAGGTGTTCTATACAAAACAATGTTGGATTAATGACATAATTAACTACAAAAGTACAATTATATCAAATATAATGAAAATATTTAATGTATAATCAATTAGATGGATAATTAAATAATAAATTTAATTAAATCCTAATTTAAACCCTTTTTTTTACATTTACAACATTAATACAGCAACAGCAGTGTCATGGTTGCTAATCTTTTATGGCTGGAATCAACATCTGGTGTAAGATCCAGCTGTCTCTTCCTGCCATAATTACATACTGTATCGGATGCCTGTGTAAAAGGAATAGTTCACCCCAAAAATGAAAATTTGCTGAATATTTTTACTCACATTCATGGCCTGTAGATGAGTTGGTTTCTTCACTAGAACAGATTTAGAGAATTTTAGCATTCCATCACTTGCTCACCAACAGATACTCTGCAGTGAATGGGTGCCATCGGAATGACCAAACAACTGATAAAAACATCACAATAATCCACAAGTATTCCACACCACTCCAGTCCATTATTAATATCTTGTGAAGTGAAAAGCTCTGTTTGTAATAATCAAATTCAACATTAAGAGTTTTTTTTTTACTTCAAACCATTGTTTCTGGCTAAATTATGAGTCCTCTATATCCATATATATCCATAATACTGCTTTCTCCCGTGAAACACCACTACTGTTTGCTTTGTTCATTTTGAAAAAGATGAAAATACACACTCTGAATATCTTAATCAAAGTTGTGTCATTATTAAAACTTTTAATGAGTTCAAATCTTATTTCGTCAAGTCAGAACCCTACCTGATCTCACCATAATTAGCACTCTGAAGTTCCCAGAATAACAGGTACACCAAGACCACTATTGTATATATGGCTGACAAATCTGACAGGCAATTTAAACATTCCAGATCAGACATATCTAAGAAATAATGGTTTACCCCTTATTAAGTTCATGGAACTTTGGAACTTTGTGGCCAATTATTCCTGAACTAAACTTCTGTCAAACATGTTCCTGCAATTTGAAGGTCTCAGTGTTTCAAAGGATAGGAAAGAGAAAATAGTTTCTTCCTCAACTTTTGTCTATTAGTGTGAAACTTTATTTCAATACATTTTCAATTACACAGTACAGCACTGTTATACTACACGTACGTTTCCCAGCATTAATTATACATCTCAGGTGGCTTCTCATTTTACGTACACTGGTTAATCTGGATAAAAGAGAATGTATTTTGTTTTAAGTTTCAAGTCTAGTTAATGGAGTTGCAAATAGACAGTGTTTTCTTCAATAAGCGTTAGATAATTGGTGTTTCTCTTTGCCTTGCATTAAAATTTCTCATTTGTTTACATTGGTCCAGAAGGAAGAAAATGTTGTAGCAATGAAAATTACCTGATAAATTCTCTGCCTTGATTCTCTATCTCCCTCCACCAGACACAGGAAGAAAAGGAAAGCAAATTGAATAGAGACTGACAAAGGGGAGGAGAAAGAGAGAGGGGAATTGAGAATATGTGTGTTTGCCAGGGGGTCGAAGTTTGGCTAGTTAGCTAGTTAATTACATCACTGTGCATGAGAAAAATCCTGCAATATATATATTGCATTCAGAAAAGTACAGTATAAAGATGTCATACATGTTAACCAGTTTCTGACAGTTTGAAAAGTCATACTGCTAGGTGTTTTATACTAATAGAAAATTGACTTTTCGTATTGCATGCAATTTGAAAACTGGGCTGCTGGAATAATTTCATGCTGATTCCACTATCTTCTAATTATTTGAAATTTCACTTTTGCTAAAATGATTTATGCACTGGATTTCCAATCTACCAGTTAATGTATGCAGTTCCATTACTGGTACATTTGTGATCATTAAGAGGCAGAATTGGGTACAGTAATGGGTGCATCATGCATTATCTCCACGGATCTTGTACATACCGAAATGATGCAGCTGGTAGTGGATTAACTGTAAGTGTGATACTTCCAAATTACATACAGGGCCCTCCTAGACTGAATTGTTAGTGGTATTAGAGACTTGACCTATATGAGTGGGTTTTGGCAGTTGTCACGATCTGGCTTAATCTCTGCTCTTACTTGTCCCAGATTAATCCTGACAAGGCTGACATTATCATCTCTCTGATACGGAACACCACAGGAAACCAGTATGCTCACAAGGACCTATGGAGACCTCCACAGCATCATGGTCACCTTAAAGGGCAAATGATGTAGAACTTAGCAAAGACAGTTAAAATGCTGTATGATACTGATAGCCAATAATTGTTATCAAGTAATGGCATAATAGAATAATTCAACACTGCTGAAAACTAAGGATAAACCACTGAAAATCAGTTGGTTTCAACGCTACAAGTGAATTTAGGCATATTTCTGGGTTTATTTATTTATTAATTTTTTTATTTTTTTTTGCTTAGTACACTGAAGGATCATGCATTCACTGTTTTCACAGTATTACCGTTTTTTACTGCATATATATATATATATATATATATATATATATATATATATAATATATATATATATATATATATATATATATATATATAAACGCAGTCTTGGTGACCTTAAGAGACTTCTTTCAAAAGCATAAAAAAAGGCAAACGTTTGAGTGCGTGGTGTGTGTGTGTGTGTGTGTGTGTATATATATATATATATATATAATATATATAGATATAGTGCATTAAGCAGAGTGCATTAAAATCATTTAATGTACACCTAGTCATGCATTATCCCGCTTATACCATGGTCATTTGCCAGCATTGAAATGTTAAAGCTGCTAATGTTGTTTTCAGCACAGTATTTGACCAGATTGGCAAAAACTTGAGCTATTTGTGGGAAATAGGGGTCTCTAATGTTTTTATTTTGTTGCATTCTGTGAGGAAGTGCAGCTTGTCCTCTATGAGTCTGCTTTCATTGGCCAATCTCTACACACAGACTGTGCTCACTCATGTGGTACTTCGTCAGCAGCTTTCTCTGACGAAAGTCTCTAATTATGGTCAGGTATGGTGCCAATTTATAACCAGACTTTATACTATGAAAATATGTTCATTTCTTTAATTGAGTTATTTTGTACTGCCAATAATGGATGTATTCTTCTTGGGTTATTTTTTCTTTCTTTAACTTTTGAATGTCTGAAGCGAACTGTTGAATTACGTTGAAGTTTTTCTACTAAATAGAGCATGGGGGTCACTGAGTGTTTTGTTGTTGTTGTTGTTGTTTTGTGTGTGGGGTTATGTTGAATTAAGTTTTTGTTTTTAAACCTCAAAATGTGCGTCTGCCCCCATCCAACCTGACAGAGCATGAGAGGTGAACAGGTGACGAGAAGAATGGAAGATAATTGCCAAATGCTGATGAGCAAAGCTTGTCGCATCAAACAAAAAAGACTTGAGACTGTAAAGGTGCTTCAGCTAAATATTTAGTTATGTATATACTTATGCAATGTACTTATTTCAGTTTTGTATTTTTAATACATTTCCGAATTTGTGACAATTCTGTTTTTGCTTTGTCAGTATGGTGTAAGGAGTGTAGATTGATGTGGGAAAATAAAAGTAATTTAAAGAAGTTTATCATAAGGCAGCAACATAATAAAATGTGGAAAAAAATGAAGGTGTATGAATACTTTCCCAAGGCACTGTATTGAAAGGCTTTATTGAAATCAATGAAGCAGCCAAATATTTTTCCTTGTTTTGTTTGCTGAACATATTTTTGTATGAGTGTGTGGAGTGTGTAAATGTGATCTGATATTCTCTGTTTAGGCATAAATTCAATTTGACAGTTGTTTACAATCTTGTGTTCGTGAAAGAATTGAATTAATCTATCATTAACAATATAACAATATATTTCTGAGGTTACTGCTCACTGTGATGTCCCTGTAATTGTTTGGGTCGTACTTTTCACCTCTTAAAAAAATTGGAGTTATACCTATATATATATATAGATAGATATAGATAGATAGATATCAGATTTTTCTTTCGATTTTAGATTTTTCTCAGGAAAGTGTCCTGAATTTAATAAGAGATTGAATAATTTCAGAAAATTCAATTTGAGGCTGCTATGTTTCAGCATCTAATTAGATATTACATCCAACCAATATTATATATATTGTATATATTAGAGATTTCATAGTTCATTTAATGATATGGGCTAGTCTAAATAGTTTAGTTGGTCTTTTGTAGTGAATTCTAGGCTATGTAATTGGGAGGTCAGGTGTTTTTCAGGTGATTAAGGGCTGGTTAATTTTGTGAATAGAGTTTTCCAAAATGTTCAGTCCAGATGTTTGGGTCATAGATGGGAATGTGTTTGGCTTCTTTGGAATTATCTAAATTATTCCATAATTCCCAAAAAGAATTTTGATCGACTGCCTCCATCTTGTTGAGCTTTATTTTCAAGTGATCAGCTTTTTTATTTATTTATTTTTCTTTTTTTCCGGTATTAGCAGTGACTTGTATAGTTTGTTGATATGTGGCTCATGTTTGTTGGTTTGCAGGGTATCTAATTTTTTTTTATTTGATCGTAATTCTTTTCTTACTCTTTGGCATTTTTCATCAAACCGACCAGCTTTAGCAATTTATTTGCATACAGTGAGTGGTTCAATTTTACAAATGTTAAATTTTAATAAATAATTAAATAAAATAAGTAAATCAACAAATAACAGGTCATTGGGAAATAATGATCATTCTTGACTATAGACACATTGTGTACTTAAAGGTGCAGTATGAGATCTCAGAAAATGCTAACTTTAGCCTGATAGCACTGAAAGCAAACATCCCACCCTCCCTGCAAATCGCCGTCCAAAGCCACACCTCCTGAACGCATGAACACGAACAGATCAGACAACCAGAGACAACATTACTAAACATCACATGTCATTCACCGGTGAGAAAACTTTATAGTACAGTTAATAAAAGTACTCCAATAACAGGAAGGAAGATAAGGTTGTTGATGTTTGCCTGCCATTCTCACTCTGTCTGCATATTGTACGTGATTGCGCTGATGACGTATCCTGTCTGCATGAACCGGGTGGGCAGATGTATGCAAAAACATGTTGACAAACATTTCTTTGTCCTACGTCTTCCACAGAATATATAAATGCATATATATACATTTAGTCCACTTACATAACGATTGCTATCGGGATGTTAAGCTAATAGATTGTAACATAATTTTCAGCATGTTATTTATTTGGATAAGGTCACTAGTATCTGTTCTACTTCTTCGTGCCACTACAGTGGTATAGCTGTCTGTCTGATTGCTGAGAAGCTGCCCAACCCTCTCGTTACAGTCTGGATGTGTTTTCTGAGGGCTTTTCAGGTTCGATGCCTTGATGATTTGTGCAAACAGTCTCATGCCCTCTCAGTGAATGTAGATATGGTCGAATAGATGCTTGTGTGTGATATTCTTGTGGTTGGCATGTGAACATTCGTTATTGGAGCACAGACATTAGCTATCTCCACGTTGATTGTGTTGATGATCCTTTGTGGTACGTCTCTGTGAGGTAGAAGGGTTTTGATGATGACTTTGGCTCTGGGGTAGACGTTGCTAGCTGTTTTCACCACATTGGACAGGGCTTTAGTGACGTCCACCCTTCTGTTACTTCAGTCGTTTGTTCTGATGTGAATAACGATGTGTGACAGGTAACCCAATGCAGCAGTCTTAAAACAGAGTGAGAAGTAGCACACCAGAACTTCTTCACTAATCTCCTATGTTGTGGAACATTCAGGAGTGGGGCTGCTGTGGGTTTGTGTGCTGACACACTGCTGCTGTTGTATTGTGTATAGCTGGTTTCTGGTCACTTCCAGCAGTCTCTTCAGTGTGTGGCTGTGTTGTTCTCTTCGGACTAGTTCCTCTCTCACCCTCCTCAGCTCCTGTAGCAGCTCCTGACTGGCCTCCTCCAGGTGTCTGACGGCAGAGCAGAGCTGTTGAAGTTGTTGTATACTGTTGTGGCTGGTCAGGTTCAGGAGCTAATGAATGTTGTTGCTAGTTTACTCTTTTAATAGCAAGAAGTTTTGCTCCAGCTCAGAGATGTTATCTCTCAAGACCTTTATCTTGGGAGATGCAGGAGTGCTGGTGTGTCAGTGTGTTAGAGGACTTCTTGAGATGGGGTCAGTGATGGTACCTGATGTGGTGCTTGGTGAATCTTCTGCCTTTCTCTTCACTTCAGGATCTTACTTAATTTTCTGAACCTCCCCTTTAAGTTTTATAAAGTTCCTTTGGAATTCATTAAGGCTGATTTCTGGTGCCTGGACCATAACTGTGCCATTGTCATAAAGGTTCACAATCAGCTTTGTGTTGTCTACCTTTGCTGATGCCTCCTTTTCTCATTCATGGCATGGCAGAGCTGAGAATGGTGTGCCAGCCTGATGAGTGTTCAGTAAAGAAGAGCAGGTTACACTGTACTCTGTTGTCTTCTGGTCCACTGTAGCCAGATAGCTTCGTCTCTGGTTTCTCTCTCAGGTTCATTTCATCTTTTTCTTGTCTTTGTCAGATTTAACTTCTGCTGGATATATTATCTCCAGCTCCTCTTCATTTTTGAAAATTGCATCAACCTCAGAGAGGTCCATGATGTTCTCAACTGAATTAACTGCCACAGAATGTTAGTTTGGCTAAAGGCAAAATCCCTTTAAGGCAAGTCATGTCACTTGAAAACTTCACTTGACTTTGAAACGCCTCTCAGGCATGCAAGTGCAGCTTTTTGAATGGGGAAATATCAAATTCTCCAAAACTGTTCACCAAGGTTAAGATTAAATTTCATATTTGAAATCACCAATGAAATCTGACAATAACTGCCTCATAAATGTTGTTTCTTTTGCTCCAATAGCATTAAAAAAGCTTATTTTTCAGGCTAGACCAGCCAGTGCGCAAGTGCAGTCCTGAGCTCATGTCTCAGAACGCTGAAATTTCTATAGAAACTGGGACTTCTAAAGCCAAGATAACTACACGAGTGTCATGTCTTTTATGAATGGAATTTGGTCTTGATGACGTGCCCAGTCGGACTGAGTCTGTTCCAATTGGGCTTAGTTTGCAGTCGCCAGAAAAATTGCATAGTGTGTGGTGTCTAAAGATTATAATCTTAGAATTCAAAATCCAGATTTTACCAGTCATTTTCGCAAAGATTTTTTTTTAAAAACATTTTTTAATATTTGCGACTGAAACCAGTAACAGTAGGTTATATGTGTATACATATAGGTATAAGGTTCATTTTGTAATTTTGTCAAATATTTTACTTGATTACGCATCTTGTTGTGATTTTTTTTTTTATTGTCTTTATTTTATTTCATAAGTTAACATTGCAAGTTAAATGGTTTTAGACTATTTGTTTTTTCTGCAGTCGAATAAAGTAAAATAGCCTAAATACAGTATGTGAGTGATGTTTCTCTCATTTTAAAGATATTATCAAGAATTCTTTTTTATTCTCTTTTTATTATTTTCTTAACTTTTAACTTTTTCTTCAAATTTGTTATAAAGAATTTTTAAATCAACTTCATAACAAAGCTATTCTTAATATTTTTTTCATAACGAATAGCTTATATGAACATTGCAATTAACTATTGTTCAAAACAAATTTTACTTAAAAAAAATCACAAATATGACACAAAATAAAATTATATATAGGGCCTAGTAGTTTTGTGTCAAATGTATAAGGGAATTACAAGGGCTTTAATTTCTCTGCAGCTCTTCTGCCAGCTGTCGGCGTGCAGTGTTGACAGCGCCATTGGGAGAATTAACGCTTGTTGTAGACTGAAAATTTAAATACACTAATAGCATTTTATATGACTTTTGTTTCTGAATAAATGGAGCAGTAATTTTTTATTTCGTTCTGAGTGATAACTCGGGAACTGTAAGAAAAAAATAGGCTACTGTTTTTTTTTTTATCAGAATCAATTCATTTTTAATCCCTTTCAGACATACGTTGGATAATGAATATATTATTGCTTGACTAAACGTTTAAAAATAACACTAGAAATGTTATAATTAAGGAAATTAAACATAGGTATCTGAAAAGGCATAACAAAATGTGTCTGCTCAAGCAACAATTTAAAAAAGAAAGAGAAACATAAAGAACTTAATGCAAAAAATAAAACATTAAATCAAGACATTGCTGTGGCAATTATTAGCAACCGCTACATATCAGGAAAGCTATAATCAGTAATTAAGAGCACCAGTGTTGTCCGCTGTGTCGTTTTTGGTGGGACGGGAGCGACTGCTGGAGCACGGGTAGAATCGGAAACTGTTTTTTTATTTTATTTAGGTTCGGCAGAATTTGTGACACACCAGTCGTAAGTGTGTTGTGTAGTGGAACGACTCAGTCATTATTTGTGCTCGTCTCTGACTCTCAAAGACTAGAAACTGCTCCAGTTGATGGAAACAGTCTTTAAGTGTGTTGAGGTCAGTCTTAGAATGTTTCAGCTAGTCGTGTAGTGTGTCCCCTGCTTAACAGAAACTGCAGTGACGCACTGACTTTACTTTGATTGGCTCTTTTACTCAGAAGGTGGGGCTTCATTCGATAGAGCAGCCATATTGAGCGTTGCATTTTTCCCAATTCAAAACTATACAAGTGACACGTCTTGGGTAATTAGTCTTTGCTAAAAATCAGCTTGATGTATTGATTATGTGCAGCGTTTGGTTGATAAAAAAAAAAAACAAAAAAAAAAAACTTTTTTTTGAGATAAATAATATATATAATATTATTAATACTTAATAATATTCTGCCGCTATTGTTCACAGTTGAGTATCAGTTAAGTAATTTTCCTCAAAAAGTTATTGTGAGCAATACAAATACAGCAAAGTTAATCTTGATGTAAAAAAATAGCAGAAATGAACACGTACAATTTGATATCCAGTATTGCCCAATCCAGTATATCCAATCCCGACCTACCGTATACAAATAAATAAATGAATAAACAAACAAACAAAAATCTGAATAATGAATATATATAGTCTGTACATACTGCAACACTTGACTTACCTTTAAAATAAGTCTCTTAAAAATAAGTCCAGCTGCTTAAAAAAATCACATTATGCAAGGTCACGTGATGTTTCACATTAGAAAACAAGGAGCCTGGAGTGACTTTTTGATTAATTATCTTTATAATTTAAAAGCCAAGAGCTGTTTGATGTAGCGTGACAGATTGATGTAATACACGCAAAGTGTAGCAGCCACGGCTATTCTTAATAAAGCAAACGTAGGCCTCTCTCATCATAATAGCAACTTCAAAGGCAACATCAAGAACTTTTTTAAGACAAATTACTGAGGGGCAATTACCATTTTCCCCCCATCCTGACAGATGTTCTATTTGCCAGACAATATGGGCTTTAAGTACTGCTACAATTACAGCAAGATGAGGAAATAACATAGGGGTCACTTGAAGTGGCCACTTGCGGTCAGTTCAGGACGAGGAAAAGGACTGCCAAGCAGTCATGGATATGCATTCAGTCTGTGATGATTGAGTAGGGCAAGCACAAAAGAGATCTGGCAGGGTGATGGAAAGCAAGAGTGTCAGTAGTTACCATGCAGAAAAATGACTTGCAGTGGGAATAAGTAAAAATGTAAACACTTTTCAGGCAAATGCACAGTTTGATGTGATCAAAAAATAAGCCAATTTTCACTTTTAGTGGAGAGTACATTCGAAGACCTCCTTGAAAAGCCCCCCCCCCCCCCTGAAATGTCTCAATCTAGTCTGGCTCGCCGCAACAGTACGCAAACAGATGGACATGGTGCTCTCTCCTTTATACCTCCTGGAACAAACTGTTCGAGAACTGTCTCTGGCCTCTGAGATAACCGGCTCACTAAAGCCTCTCTTTTGTGTGAATGTCAAAGGCCACATGCTAAGGCTAGTATGAGCTACTGGAGTCTGCAAATAACCCCTGCCTCCACAGTGACTGTAGATGGAGACCTTAACGCCTTTTAACCCACACTAGGACAAAGCAGGGCCACTGACACTTCCGCAGCCTCATTCTGCAAGTTTTAAGACACAGTAACCCCTGCTGGCTCTTTTCCTTTCAACTTTATATTAAAGCATCCTGGGTTAAAGTTGGCACTTAATCATTTCCTCTGGGCATGGCAGCAGCAGGCTTCTGCACCCATCGATCACTGCTCTTATCACATTAAACCCAGGTTACCGACGTCAAGCTGCATGGATCTCTGAGTCCTGGCATGTGCCACTTTACTCTGTACACATAACTCTGTCCCAGCTATTAAACAATCGGGCCACCAGAGATGAGCTTTGACTTTAGATGGCAAACATATTATTTAAAGGTAACATCCTGGCACTCAACCAGGCACAGAATATCAATAAGGTATACTTATCTCTCAGTGCAAATTAGTCTGTTTCTTTTTATGTACTGTAACTAGTGGTCAACTGATATGGATATTTTGATATAAAGCCAATATACTGTAGGTGTGTGTATATGTGTGTGCGTGTGTGTGTGTGTGTATATACTGTATATATATATGTATCACATGAGCAAGAATACTGTTGCATTGAATATCTTAAGATGTGACAAGATGCAGTCCCATATAAGGCGAAGGAGAAAAAAAAGAGAAAAGCGTTGGTTCAGAAATGTATGACTAATATTTTTTTATTGTTAAAAAATATTGTATAAGTCTCTCAAATAATATGAGGACATGAAAGCTGCTTGCATTATGAAAGAATTAGTAAAATGTAGAATAAAATAGATTAAAATGGACTACAGCATGTCATATCAGCTTTCCAAAACACATTTGTTACCTGTTTAAAAGGCAAATAATAATAATAATAATAATAATAATAATAATAATAATAATATAAAAATAATAGATAATACTGTAAAAAAACAAAATAATTAAAATAATATAAACATTAGCTTTAGTATGCCATTATTTCAAATTCTGTTACATAAAATACCTAATTTCATACTATTACAACTGTTTGTTTTCCCCTTCAGAGTAAACTAGATAAAGTGCACAAAAAATGGATTGGTTTTACTGTCATTGATTCTTACGGAACAGCTTGAAGACATCATAGTTGAACAATTTTGACAAGTTGTGACCCTGCCACTCAGAGAACCCACTGTGACAGACTCAGAATCACTCTGAAGGCCCAAACCCCCATTGCATAAATGACCCAGCATTCCTCTGTTAAATATTTCAGCTGCTAGCAGGAAAGGTCAGTCTAGATATGTGACATCCATCATAGGCAAGCCTCAGTGGCCACAGTTTGGAAGCATGGTACTGAATGAGTATAATATTCACGAACCATGGTATTTACAGTACATGGCAATCCAATCTGCACACATGTGCAACACAACAAAATTCAAGTACATTCATGTACTGATCGTGTTTTGCTATTTGTTCTGATATGCAGTTACTTTCAGTACAGAGACGTTCACAAGCACAAGTGCAGGGGTTGGACACAATAATGGCTTTCTTCATCACCGAATGGCGATAGGATGTATTTGCAGGTTGAATTTTATTTATTGAAAGTTCATCTAGCTTACTTTTGTTCTTTGTGTTCTGTTTACCTTTGAATGTTTATAGAATAAGAATCCACCGCAAATGATTCAGAGTATAAGTCTGAATGATTCAGATGGAATAGTGAACCGGTTAAGTTTTCATAACCCATTTAACTGATTTATTCTAAAAGAACCTTTTCAAAAGAGTGCTTCATTCTTTCGAAAGGTTCTAATTTTTAAACAGCCCACGGAAAATGAAGGAAGGAAATGTTTATCTGTTTGAGTTCAGGCAGTTTTTCTGACTTGTTTGACAGATTCAATGGAAAAAAGTCTCAGAAGAATGATTATATAATTCATAAATTACAAATCATTCTGATTTTAAACTGCTGAAAGAATACATGTATACACGACTTTATTGCTCAAATATTCAGTCAGTGAAAGTATTTATTACAGGTCTGTTTCACTGTTTAGATGTGATTTATTGATTCATTGAAAAGAATAACCAAATAATTATTTTCTGGGGAATCGTTGGTTCTGGTTGTTGAACAGCCATAAGAGATTCATGACTTTAATAGTGAGCCTACAGGGGATCCGTAGATATTCAGGAATACAATCATAGAATCGCAAGAGACAGTTTCTTCAACACAAACTGACATGCATCAAGTCTAATGTACATACGTATGTTTACCACAGTTGTCCACAAGAATAGAAAGGATATTTTATAGGATTTTATAGGATGCATAAGATATTTTAAGATTAATAAAAGTCAAACAGACCATAGACCATATGTTTAATGTGGAAACAGACTAATGGCAAGTTGTGCAATACAGTTTATCTCTTTGTTGGTCAAGCAGTTGAAGATAAATGGCTTTCTCAATGTAGAGTGGCTAACAAAACAAATAGTGTCTGGCATTGTAGTTTCAAAAATAGTTTGAACAGAGGTAATGACTTTTAAATGGCCCTTAACTAAAGGCTACAAAAGCACTGCCTACAAGCAAATAATTGTTTTGGAGAGAAAATGGATGACTCAGGAATGCTTTTGCAAACATTTCTGCACATGCTTATCTACTTGCTGAAGTGTGCACTAGGGGCCAGAGGAGAAACAATATGCAGGGCTAGGTGGGAGGATTCTCATTCCAGTGTTAATTTGGCATCTCTCTGTGCCCACTTTAAATTAATCCAATTTAAAGGCTTATATCGAATTGACTTGAGCTTATCCAAATTCCATCCACATGCCTGCATAGATACAGCATGATTCATGCCACTGATGCACTCTGTCCCATGATGAGCTCACCCGGGCTCTAGCCACATCCTATGAATACTGATGTCCCTCAACACACACACACACACACACACACACACACACACACACACACACACACACACACACACACACACACACACACACACACACACACTTATGCAGTCTCAATCAACAGTGACCCTGGAGGATATTTTAATGGATAGAGAATGCTGATCCCCTTGCGGTGCCCTGCTGTTATACTGATCCTGACGTATGGCTTCTCTAAATTAAAAGGAGCGATCGAGTTCATTAATCTGACTATCTACAACAGCGTTCGCTCATCCCCTTCATGCCACGCAGACTGTACAATTTGTCTGGACTTTGCATCTGCAATCTCTCAGGCTGTGGAAAACATCTCACCAGTAGTCAATAACAGTTAGACTTGATGGACTATTCGTATTGCACCAACAAATTTAATTGTGCAAAGTGGCCATTAGATACATTTCCGTCTGGATCCTACCAGTCCGTGTTGGATTTCACATAATGATAGGAAATGTACATCAGATATCTGCACTTTGCAGCATGAGACAGACAGATACTTTACACTGATTCTTGGTGATCTAATTAAAGGTTTAGTTCACCTAAAAATGAAAACCTGCTGTCTCATCCTCATGTCACTCCGACCCTGTGTGAATCTCTTTTTTTGAAGAGCATTGACATTGAACATTCAGATCAAAAGAACAGTAAATGTACATTTTTCATGGTTTTATGGTCTTTTGTGTCTTTGAGCTTAAAAGCGCGGTGCTATGTTTATTGAGATGAAAAAACAAACATTCATACAGATTCAGAACGACATTAGAGTGAATAACTGATAACAGAATTCTCATTTTTGAATTTTCACTTTCCTTTAGTATGAGAGAGGAAAGTGAAAGATGTGGGTTTTGCAGCAATGAAATAAGTTATTTTTATTGTTCAGAAAGGTGACAGAGATCAATACTGAATGATTCATATGTTAAATGATAATATACTTGCATTCAATACAGGTTATATCTTGCCAAGGTTAGACTATCCTGTGGTTCACAGCCCTGTATTTTCTTTCCATTAAAATTACCCTTAAGCACCATTTAATTATTGACTTGATGTATTCTATTCCCGCTGTTGTTGCAATACAGTGAAAATCAGAAGAAAATCTTTGAAGAAACTGGCCATGATCCTTGTTTTTATTTATTTATTTATTTATTTATTTATTTATTTATTTTTGTAAAGGGAAAAAAGGTGAAAAACTGTCCTTCAACACTGTTATTAAAAGAAGCAGACTTCCAATTGACTTTGTTGCCTAGATTAATGAGGCTTGTAATTAACTGAACTGAAGCTGTGCTCTGTTAATAGATAACTTTAGCCCTGTTTATTTGCCTCATATTAATAACTGAATTTGATCTGATGTGTCTCAGACCTTGTGTTATTCTTGTTGTAGGTCATTGCTTCATGGGACGTTAGTTGTGTCACCCCCAGCAGAGCAACAATACAGAAGGACATCAGAACATGCAAAAAACGAGGAGGCAATTGCTTAGCTGGTGCAGGACCCCCGTAAGTATGCAACTTTGGTGGAAAGTGATCACAGTGGCATTGTTATAGTTCCAGTAAAGTTAGTAGTTTAGCTAATGCTAATAAACTGTTTTCTGTTCTGCTCCATATATGAAATATGTGCCAAAAGTGAAGGTTTTCACATTCATATTCAAAGGTACCTGTGCATACATTTTAGTGCATTTGAATATACAACATAGAATCAGTGTATTGACATCTAAATTGTAAACACTTTTATCAATAAAAATTTAGCTATGTACAAAACTTTATGAATACTTTGAATACATTTCAATATTAAAATTGACAGAATCTTTTTCAAAGTACTTAAATTATCAGTAAGAGATTGAGAAAATGTATCCAAGTGATATTTTTTTAATAGTAAATTGTTCATAAAATAAAAAGATTGAAATCAAATGTAAATGCAAATAATAACCTAAAAATAATAAATTTAATAGCATTAAACTTGAAGTAATCTCTAAATCTTAATTTACAATAAAATCGACCCATGAATTCAATGTTCTGTGTATTTGTAAACATTTTTCCAGCTTTAAGTTGTACATTCATAAAAGTATTGATGTTTTTAGAATGCTTATGTTGTATGCATCAGTGTCTATCCAAAAAAACATCACTTAATGAATTAATACTTACGAATACTACTGAGATCACTTTGCATAATCAGGTAGCTGGTGTAAAGGGAGGACACAAATGCTTTGATGATGTCACACTGCAAAGCTTGCATATATTCATGACATTGTTAATTTAAAATAAAAGCCAGAAAAATGTGCACATGGACCCAATAGCGAATTGTGATTTAATCACTCACCTTCATGGAGCAAAAATCATTTGACAGACTCAAGAAGCTTTTCTAAGCCATGCTACATTCTGATTGATAGTAAAATTCTGAGCTCTTGACAATTAATCTTTCAAAGAGAGAGTCATTAATAATGCATAGCGTAATTCCCCTGAGTACGGGGAGCAATAAGACATAACCGCTTTTTAAGTGAGAGGGGAGATGTGGAGTGGTGGCTGGATTTCAGATTCATCATTCACACTGGATATGGCCAACATCTGGTTTGGTGACCATAAAAAAGATTGTTTAATTTGCAAAAGCATTGCCGTTGCAGCTGGTATACAAATACCATTAATGCAGAGTGCTGTTTTAGAGGTGTCACGACACGCACACAGACAGGTAGATCCAAAAGCAGTATGTTTATTGGGGTGATCCAAAATCAGAAGACATCCAGGCAAAGGTCAAAATCCAGGTAATCCGTCCAAAACAAGAAACATAGACAACATCCAGAGAACACGAGAAACCAGGGAACCAGGAAAACACAGGGTGACATTCAACAAGGACTCCGTGACAATGACAGAACAACCGGGGTATTTATACACAGAGAAATGACAATGCTAACGGGGAATTGGCTGAGTGCAATGATTAGTAACCACGGACAGCTGAGTGCAATGAGCAGTGATGAAACAGACAAGACTATGGGAAATGCAGTTCTAAGGTGGGGTGACGATAAGGGGGAAGTGGGACCTCTAGTGGCCACCCAGGGAGACACAGAACAGACACCGTGACACTACCCCCCCCCTCTAAGGAGCAGCTTCCAGATGCTCCCCAGAACAAAATAACCAAAAAAAAACAAAGAGACCAGGAGGGAGGTGGACTGGTGGAGGCAGAACAGGGGGAGGGATGGCGGGCCAGGCCCGTGTAGGGGAACTGGGACCGGCAGCGATGGCTCCCCTGGTAGCCCAGTTGGCTCGGTCAGATCAGGGGGCCATGGTGGGCCCGAAAGTTCAGGGGACCACGAGGGACCAGGCAGTTCAGGTGGCCACGGTGGACCCGAAAGTTCAGGGGACCACGAGGGACCAGGCCGTTCAGGTGGCCACGGTGGATCAGTCCATTCTCGTTGTGCAGACGGCCAGGGAGGAATTCGCCATTTGAGTGGCCCGAACGGAACCTGCCAATCGGGGAGCCAGTAAGGAGCAGGCTGTGGTGATGGCCAGGTCACGGCATTGGGAACGGCATCGGGAACGGCCTCAGACACGGGCACCGCCTCGGGAACGGCCTTGGACACGGGTATCGCCTCCGGAACCATCTCGGGCCCCGCATCGGCCTCCGGAACAGCTTTGGGCACCGCCTCGGGAATGGCCTCAGGAACGGCATCGGACAAGGACACCGCCTCGGGAACGACCTCGGCATCGGGCACCGCCTCGGGAACGGTCTCGGGAACGGCCTCGGGAACGGCTTTGGACAAGGACACCGCCTCGGGAACGACCTCGGCATCGGGCACCGCCTCGGGAACGGTCTCGGGAACGGCCTCGGCATCGGGCACCGCCTTGGGAACGGCCTCGGCATCGGGCACCGCCTCGGGAACGGCCTCGGGAACGGCATTGGACAAGGACACCGCCTCGGGAACGACCTTGGCATCGGGCACCGCCTCGGGAACGGTCTCAGGAACGGCCTCAGGAATGGCCTCAGGAACGGCATTGGACAAGGACACCGCCTCGGGAACGGCCTCGGCTCGGCCTCGGGCACCGCCTCGGGAACGGCCTCGGGCTCGGCATCGGGCACGCCGCCTCGGAAACGGCCTCGGCATCGGGCACAGCCTCGGCATCGGGCACCGCCTCGGGCACCGCCTCGACCTGCGGAACAGCATCGGTCACTGCCTCGACCTCCGGAACGGCATCGGTCACCGCCTCGGCCTCGGGCACAGCCTCGGCATCGGAAACAACATCGGGCACCGCCTCAGCATCGGGAACAACATCGGGCACCGCCTCGACCTCCGGAACCGCCTCGGTCTCGGGCATTACATCGGGAACCGTCTCTGGCACCGTCTCTGGCACGGCATCGGGCACCGCCTCGGCCTCGGGCACCGCCTCGGGCACCGCCTCGACCACCGCCTCGACCACCGCCTCGGGCACCGCATCGGGCACCGCATCGGGCACCGCCTCGGCCTCGGGCACCGCCTCGGCATCGGGCACCGCCTCGGCATCGGACACAGCCTCGGGCACCGCCTCGGGCACCGCCTCGGCATCGGGCACCGCCTCGGCATCGGGCACCGCCTCGGGCACCGCATCGGGCACCGCCTCGGCATCGGACATTGCATCGGGAACGGCCTCGGCATCGGGCACCGCCTCGGCAACGGGCACCGCCTCGGGCACCGCCTCGGCATCGGACATTGCATCGGGAACCGCCTCGGCCACCGCATCAGGCACCGCCTCGGCATGGGGCACCGCCTCGGCATCGGGCACCGCCTCGGCATCGGGCAACGCCTCGGGCACCGCCTCGGCAACGGGCACCGCCTCGGGCACTGCCTCGGCATCGGACATTGCATCGGGAACCGCCTCGGCCACCGCATCAGGCACCGCCTCGGCATCGGGTACCGCCTCGGCATCGGGCACCGCCTCGGCAACGGGCACCACCTCGGGCACCGCCTCGGCATCGGACATTGCATCGGGAACCGCCTCGGCCACCGCATCAGGCACCGCCTCGGCATCGAGCACCGCCTCGGCATCGGGCACCGCCTCGGCATCGGACATTGCATCGGGAACCGCCTCGGCCACCGCATCAGGCACCGCTTCGAACACCGCCTCGGCATCAGGCACCGCCTCGGGAACCTCGGGCACGTCCACCTGGACGACAGCGGCCTGCTCGGGAACGTCCTCCTGGACGGCAGCGGCCCGCTCGGGAACGTCCTCCTGGACGGCAGTGGCCCGCTCGGGAACCTCCTCCTGGGCGGCAGCGGCCCGCTCTGGAACGTCCTCCTGGACGGCGGCGGCCCGCTCTGGAACGTCCTCCTGGACGGCAGCGGCCCGCTCTGGAACGTCCTCCTGGACGGCAGCGGCTTGCTCGGGACCCCCCTCCGGGCTTTGAGGAACGGCTGACGCCTGTCTCCTCCTCCTGCGGCCTCTATGATGGCGAGCCGGTGGCTCCTTGACGGAAGACTCAGGCGTTGAGTCAACCATCCTGTGCTGTGGTGCTGGGCTGGCGGCCATCTTGTGCTGCGGCGCTGGGCTGGCGGCCATCTTGTGCTGCGGCGCTGGGCTGGCGGCCATCTTGTGCTGCGGCGCTGGGCTGGCGGCCATCTTGTGCTGTGGCGCTGGGCTGGCGGCCATCTTGTGCTGTGGCGCTGGGCTGGCGGGCCATCTTGTGCTGTGGCGCTGGCTCAGCAGACGTGACGTGAACACTCCTGGGAACCTCTGGGATCTTGTTCAACCTGGAGAAGTAGTTCAAAAATGTCTCCGTGGCCATCTTGGACAGTGGCGCTGGGCTGGCGGCCGTCTGGCCTCGTGGCGCTGGCCCTGGCAGTGGCATCATGGGCAGTGGCGCCACCATGGCGGACCTGCGCTTCTTCTCCCCTCTCCGTCCGCCATGGTGAGACAGTGGCTCTGATCCATCCCACACGAGCCCCGGATCGAAGGGGGGCCATGGTTGAGAGCGATGCTGAGCCTCCTCACGACCACTCACTCCTCTGCGACCTCCCCGGGTCCCACGAAAAATGACCAGGCGGGTTCCCTCAAACTCCATCCTTCTCTCCCGCTCGATGGCTGGGGGAGAAACCCCAAAAAATATACCGCTGGATCTAGGCATGACGGAGTCCTTCTGTCACGACACGCACACAGACAGGTAGATCCAAAAGCAGTATGTTTATTGGGGTGATCCAAAATCAGAAGACATCCAGGCAAAGGTCAAAATCCAGGTAATCCGTCCAAAACAAGAAACATAGACAACATCCAGAAACACGAGAAACCAGGGCACCAGGAAAAACACAGGGTGACATTCAACAAGGACTCCGTGACAATGACAGAACAACCGGGGTATTTATACACAGAGAAATGACAATGCTAACGGGGAATTGGCTGAGTGCAATGATTAGTAACCACGGACAGCTGAGTGCAATGAGCAGTGATGAAACAGACAAGGACTATGGGAAATGCAGTTCTAAAGTGGGGTGACGATAAGGGGAAGTGAGACCTCTAGTGGCCACCCAGGGAGACACAGAACAGACACCGTGACAAGAATTTATGGGGAGTTGTGTTTTAGGGTTTGTTGATATGTTTTTTATTTGGTTTTGTAATGTTTTGTGTTTTTGGTGTTTTTTTGGTTTTTTATTGTTGTTTGTTTTTTCATATTTGATTTTGTTTGTTTTATCACAATTACACGTTGATTTTATTTTGTGCTGAATTAATTATTTTCATGTATTTCTTAAGAAAAGGTATCCTGTATTTCTCATTTGTACACAAGTGAACAAAATTTAGCACAGAGAAAATTGTGAGCATTTATTGCACAACATTATGAGGATTGGCCCCGAGGCTGAATAAGGCAAGATGATTTGAAGAAAAAAAAAAAAAAAAAAAAAAAAAAAAAAAAAAAAACTATATTTCTCAATTGTTTCCAAATCTTATCTGGGTGCTTTTTTTTTGTTTTTGTTTTTTGTTTTGTTTGATGTACATTAAAGCAATAGTTTACCCAAAAATGAAATTCTGTCACAATTCACCCTCAATGAATTTGGTTAATATTCGAAAAACAAATAAAATTTTTTTAATGAAATCTTTGAGTTTTCTGAAAAAATTTAGAAGAACCAGTATTGTTCTAGCATGTGACACAAGCTTCCACAGTGGAGGCACAGAAATCTCACAGGTTTCATTAAAAATATCTTAATCTGTGTTTGTAAGATTAATCAAAGTCTTATGGGTTTGAAACGGCATGGGGGTCAGTAAATTATGACAAAATACTAATTTCTGAGTGAACTAACCCTTTAATATTGATTAAATGTTGCAGTATGGCTAAGAAGCAGGTCTTTAATTGCAATTAGCTGTACAGTTTCTTTTTTAGGCCTAACTTTGTGCTAATGTTCAACTTCAGATGGTTTATTAAAGCTTTATTTTTAGAGCATGCTAATACTGTTATTTGATTAATATTCTTTAAATGCCAGTTTCATCTGTTCTTTTTAGTCCTAAATAAACATGTGCTGTGCATGGAATCTCCATAGGTACCATAATGCAAAAGATTTAAATTGTTTTATATATTTATTTATAAATTCTCTTTTGACACAAGTTAAGTCTAGAAGAAGATAATATTTATATGTTTTTGCTGTCATAAGTGCCGATTTATAAATCTTCCAAAGCACTAGACAAACAGATAGACAGATAAATGAAAGAGTGAAAAAAAGCCTATGCACTATGGCAAACAAATAGTTTTAAATTCACAATGATGTAACACTGACATGACACAGACCATTGCTTTAGAATCAGATGTGTTATTAAATTGGCTATTTGTGACGCTATGCATGCATGTAACCCCAATAGAGACAGAGTATCGAGATGCTTCATACTGCTTCAGGCACATCTTTTATTTCAAGTCACCCAAGGCCTTCTTTTTATTCAGATTAGTTATGTGTCCTCTATTACCTGTATTATTACTCATGACTGTATTGTACTTCATGGAAACAACAAAGCGTGCATATTAAAATAAATAAAACAGATTCAGTACATTTTCATACAGCCGTTGTCACTCTTACCTTGAATAGGAATGCACATTTAGAGCCTTTAACTTTTCCTTATAATATAGACATGTTCTGAATAGATACTATATCTAAAGATGAACCATTAAGAGTGTGAATTCTTAAATTGAATTTTCTGAAAGCAAGAAAATCATTGCTTAACATTTTTTAATGAGTCACTAAATCATGCCAGGCTTACACAGGGTGTGTTCCTTCCAGTCAAAGGTATTATATTCTTTTCCCCATTTAATTAGAACTGAGTTTTTAATTAGAAAAGAGTTATTTTCCAAAGAGAGATGAAGCCATCACATAAAAGTGATTCTGATACATTTGCTGGGTGTACCACAATCTTGCATGGTCAGGATAGTGCATTAGAACTAATTAAATCAAACACCCTCATGAAAAACTGATATGTTTCCGGCTGTCTGACTTGCCAGAACTCAGGTAGAGCCAAAGACCAAGCTGTGCTGTTACATCATGTTTTGCAGTAACTGACTGTCTCATCTGATTTCCTGTCTTTTATCAGAGAACAAAAAGTACAAAGGATATTTTTTATGACATATATAGCAGTTTTGCTTTTGTTATTTTATAAAGTAGACCAGTTTTTTTCTTTAACTTTGAGACTTTGAGTTTTCCAGATATTTTAAGATTATACGATATTCTGTGATCACACCCCCTCATGTCGTTCCAAACCTATATGACTTTGTTTCCTACGTAGACCATAAAAATAGATATTTTGAAGAACGTTCACCCTGCTCTTTTCCATACAATGTCATTAAAAAAAGGTGCTTTTTTTCCAAGTCCTCGCATAGTCTGGCTTAGCCTAAATCTTGCCGTGGTTATCATTTGCTTTCATTGAATAGAAAGTAACAGCATGGAAATCTTACTATAAATAACTTGTGTTCCACAGAAAAAAGAAGTCATATTGGTTTCAAAACAATGTGAGAATGAGTAAATGATGACAGAAACCTATCCCTTTAGCCACTGAGGAACAGCTCCAGGTTATAGGCTACCTGAGGATATCAGCTGTAGCCTATGACTATTAAAGTCTAAGTGGCAGCAGTTGTACAAAAGATCGATCAACAGCATCTCACTGTGAAGTGCCTCTGCCATACATTTTTATAAGTGCATAATTGATTATACAGCTCAAGCGTCACACCCCTCCGGCTACTCCTCGCAGCTCTTTGCTTTTCATCCATGTCCAGATATCCTGTAACTGCTGCTAACACGTTTAGCTTGAAACTGGATTTTTTCAACTTGACCCCTGAAGGATTTCATCTAATTAGTTCCAAAGAAAAGCACAATTAATCTTTCTTAGTGGGTCCAGTTCCTTCCAGAGGACTTCCAGATCTGTGACCACAAAGGAAGCCAAGGAACCGTTTCCCACTCAGTTTGTGGTTTGATATTGAAATCCTGGTGCCTTTCCCTGCAGCTTGTTTGATCGTGTAAATGCAATTTTTTTTTAGAAAATCTATTTGGATTTATGATTATTTGCTGAATGTTTTTTACTGTGATGACAAGCAAATTCAATTTGATTGGTAATAAAACCGTGCGGCATGCCAGCTGCAATTTTGTCTTGGTTGATCAGCCCACACAGGCCATCTGATGTAGCTTTCAGGGTATTTATGCATCTCCCAGCTCTGTCTCGCCTAGATGAGGAGAAATATAGCGACTGGCCAAATAATACTCAAAGGAATATTAAGTATTAATTTTAAAATTAAAATACTGACATCATGAATGCTGCCATCCAAACCTTAGTGTGCAAAAATCTACATTTTTCAGAAAAGGCTTGACCAAAGACATCTGAACAAACCAAAACTAAGCTGAGGCATCAAAACCACCAATACCTGGTGCTTTCTTTGAGTCCTATACACATTTTATTTTACTTCTTGAGTTCTCAGCTGATAAAAATACCACCATGTGTATATTGAGTGCATTTAGTCCAACACACAGATTTATATTGGATGTTCTGTAAGTTCTGTGAGTGGTTTGCCATTTTGGACCAGCTTATGTTGCCCTTGAAAATGTCTCTGTAGTGTTTCACTTTTGTAAAGGTTAAGCTACTTAAATGTCCATTCATACCCCTCTGTCGGTAGAGGTCAGAATATAATGTGTCTTTTGTCATTATTGTCTGTGGTAGCTGGAGACATTTTGTATTCCTAGAGGGTGCTTGAGTTACAGATCAAAGTTAAGAATTCAATGGATATTCGTGATCAAATACTTTGAAAGTGTCTGTCTTCAAGTGCTGAATTCATAAAGGCTTTCTCAGTGACTTAAGCTGTCCTCTTTAACATACGGTTACATGCTGGCCCGATTCTGGCTGAGTGTGAGCATCAGTGTTGCTGGAGATCAGATCAGTCTCTTGTTACTTGTAACCTCCCTCTAAACCAATTTAATTGATCTAGGAATTACAGCAGGTGTGTTGATTGTGTGATGGACTGTATGCGGCTGAGTTGAGGAACTGGATGTGGTTGTGTTTACAGGTTGTTTCAAGCAAATCATTTGTCCCTTTAACCCTTCAAGCCAGGCTGTGGGTAGATTTATTATCCTCTTCTATTCTTGGAGGAAAATCTTGTATGGCTCAAAGAAGAAGACTGACAGTTTTGTTTATCTGAAATGCATTGTTTATTACAATACTTGTTTGAAAGTCAATTAAACCTCCTCAGGCACAAAACCTGAACATATCACAGTACTGTGCTCTGTTACGCATCAGTCTGGAAACAATTGTCTGAAGAATGGAGGCGTATTCTGTAGTTGACCGTTCCGATGGTCCTCAGGAAAACTGAAAGTGGCTGGCAAACAAAAATACATCAAAATCTCTTACCTAAATTACCCTTGAGAAGAGGAAGCGGTGTTGGATGATCAAATCAATGCTTTATGATACTGAGCCATTTTGAGCTTTTTTCTGTCTTGGCGAGAAGTAAAACTAGGCTTCCAACTGCTTGACATTAAGATAGAAAGCTGTTGAAAGGAGGAGAACAGCAAACCTCCTTATAAATATCTGTGCTGTTTCTCTGTAGGATGCTGATCTGAAAGAGTACTGCAGTTTTGCTTAATTGCCGTCAGGCCCAGTTTGTGATCGTATTGCAAAACCAGTAAAAAAAATTTTGTGGGTTTTTTTTTTTTGTTTTTTTGCGAGGACAAAAATACTTTTCCTGACTCAGCACTGTAATATAGTATAGGTGATTTACATATATACTACTTTAAATCCATCTTATCTGGGGAGTTCCGCAGGTAGAGATATGGCATTAAAAGTGAGTTTGATGTATGCGTTATACCTTTACCCCTGAAATAATACATTAACAATAATGTTAAAAAAAAAAAAAGTAGCTTGGTGCATCCTGACTGACTTTTCAGTCTGCAACTGTTGTTTTTCCCATTATCGACAATTCATTAATGTTGTAATAACACTGCATATAGAGGAACCCCAATTTAATGTGAAAATAAGCTTTAGGCCCATTATGTATGGCATACCAATACCTCAATTTGTCAGTAATGGAAAACTAAAGAAGCATGCTGAATTTTATTTTCTATTTTTTATTCATATGCTGTTATTGCTTACTATCAACATAAAATGGAGAGGAATTGGGTGAAAAGGTCTGTTCCCTGCAATGAAGGGAGCCTGATGGAATACAGGGGAGAAAATGGCAAGCCCACTAATACAGTTATGATGACAGAAAGAGAGAGAGAGATCAAAGTCAGCTAGATCTGATGCAGGGAAAGCACTCATAGAGAGGGAAAAAGGGCCATCTGATCTTGAGGCATCCATATACAGTAGCTCAGCAGTCTGCATAGCATTGAGCTATACTTTACTTTTTGCAATTTTTATAAACCATTGAAAAGATTTACGAGTGTTCGATGGTGTTCCCAATGTGCATTTTCGGATTCAACCCAGGTGGGTTGAGGGAAGGATGGTGAAAAAACACTGGAATGAGAGCTTGACTTGAAAAAGTGTTTGGAAACTAGTTTTCATTAGCGCAAAATGGTGCAAAATGGATTGGTTGTAAAATAATGTTTTCTAATGGAATGAGGCCACCATACTGTTTTTGTGCCAAGATACCTGGAACAAATTTCTACAAAAATTTTGACTTCCTCATAATTCTCACTTTTTTTCTCATAATTGCAACTTTATCAATCAGAATTGCAGCTTTATATGTCATAAAGTGACTTTATATCTCACAGTGAGTCTTTGCATATCAAAATTAAATATCACAAGCCTTGTTTTAAAACTTCCTTGTTTTATTTTTTTAGTTTAGGTGAAAACTGGTTTCCATAGAAGCATCAGTGATATTTTAAAAAATGGTGTAAGAAGGTAATTAAAAAAAAAAAAAAAAAATTAAAAAAAAAAAAAAAAACATTATGTCTCATTCACTAATAATTGCGTAGATAACATATATTTGTGCGGGACAGAATCCTGCAGGAGCGGAACTGAAAAATCCATCACGCACAGGTCTCTAAAATTAAGTATACTTTGTCCTTATGTCTGTGCTTTTTGTGTATGTGTGGTTTCAGTTGTTCCTATATTTTTCACAAATTTAGAATAAATTCTTCATACACGGATTTTACGCACAAATATGTGTGTATGAATGCTTAGTGAATGATACCCATTATTTGTCTCATGAAATGAAAAATATGGCCTCATGGGTTCTTTCTATTCCTTAGAAGAGCAAATATGCTTAATTCTACATGCCCACATTTTCACTCTTCTCTGCTATTATCCTGGATAATCTTCATAGCATCCCTCACACAACCTTCACCAGTAGAGCTTTACTAATCGACTGTGGCAGCTAGTAAATGATGTTAAAAGCAACTTGAAGCACTTGGTGAAGGGCCAGTTAGCAGTGTTCTATCTGACCGAAGCTTCTGCGAGGAGTAAAAGCAGTAAACACCCAGTAAATATACCGTTCCAACGAAGCTTGTAAGGCAACGTCATGACAAAATATTGCTTGTTTGGGAAAATATGTGGTCTAGCAAGTAAGCTATTTAGACATCCTGTTGTTAGAGTTTATAAAAAGGCATTGATTTAGTGTTGTGGATGGTAGATTTTGTTGCACAAATATATTATGGTTTATTATTTAGCTCACTTTAAATCCTCAATTTATGACTGTTTTATTTTATTTGCTTTGTTATTTTGGAAGTATTATTCATGGATATTACCATAATGTAAGCTGTGCTCAGTGGCCAACAATATTTTAAATGATTCAGTTCTTTCAATTTTGTAAGGTATTTTTTTAATTTTATTATATTTGCACCATTTGGTTAGTTTAGTAACCTATTAGGTCTATTGTGGTCTGCCAAAAATATCAGTTAATCAGAGACTAAATTAATTTTAATGAATGCAAGGTTTAATAGGAGGTTTGAATATCATTGCAAGAGTAGGATGAGTTACTGTATTTGGGCCACTTGCAAATTCTTAATTATAATTATTATTTATTGAAATTAAATTAATTCACCATTTACTGTAGAATAAAAACATTTGGTTCATGAGAAATTGGCTTTGTTTTCTCAGTGTAAAAAAAAAAAAAACATTTATAGTAAAAGGTGTGTTATTCAGGTCAGCTGCAAATTCTTAATTGCAAAAGTATATACAGTGATGTATTCATTTTGCATTCAATTTATTTGAAATTAAAAGCCATGTCATTAGTCGGGATTGTATTCAGCACAGTAGATGGATGTCTGCATGATGTAAATTGTTGAAACCTCATGGCGTCTGTAGCTGGCTCAACCTGGTTACACCCTGGAGCTGGGAAACGTCCCATTTTTCCAATCCTAATCTGGAGTGATAGTGTGCACTTGCTGAAACATTTTTTCCTGGTGGCGCTGTTACAAGCCTGCCCTCCACATGCATAATAACCATGCAATTCTGCCCCTGACAGATACTTGCTATAATCTCTTTGAAAACCAGCATTTGCACAGTGGGGGAAGTCTTGAAGCTGTGGCTTTGATTAACATGGATAAATTGAGAGGGGCTTAATTTCCTGGACATCTATGCCAACTCCTGAATAGGTGTCATTTGTATACACTTTAAAATAGTGAGTAAAACTACACTGTCTTATAGAAATACCTTGATTGATTTTCACTTATTTTATTAGGTGGCACAACTTAATACACTACTTTTTTATCCTTTTTTTTTTAAGAAGTATCTCGTTCTCGCCAAGGTTGCATGTATTTGATCAAAATACAGTAACAACAGTAATAGTGCAATGTTATTAGAATATAAATTAATTTACTCCAGTGATGGCAAGGATGAATTTTCAGCAGCCATTAATCCAGTCATTCACAAGTTTGGGGTAAGATTTTAATTATTTATTTATCTATTTATTTATTTGTTTGTTTGTTTGTTTGTTTGTTTGTTTAAATTATTTAAAAATAATAATACTTTTATTCAACAATGATACATTGAACTGCAGTGAAGTTTTTTTATAATGTCACAAAAATAATATTTCAAATAAGTGCTGTTCTACTGTTCATCAATTAATCCTGATGAAAATGTATCACAAAAAGTATCAGCATTATAATCATAACAACCATTATAAATAAATAAGCACTAATAATAATTCATAACAACTGAACACCAAATTGGCATATTGGAATAATTCTGTCAAGGATCACATGAGACTGAATACTGGTGTAATGGCTGCTGAAAACTCACAGGAAGAAATTACATTTTAAAACATATTTTAAAAACAAAAACCCAGTTATTTTACACTGTCATAATGATCAAATAAATGCAGCCTTGCTGAGGATAATAGACTTCTTAAAAAAAAAAAAAAAAAAAAAATGAATTTTTCTATTTTTTTATATTTATATTTCCCTCCCTACATAATCATTTATAGAAAATATGTCATATGTGATGCCATGCTCAGATTTCAAGTTCAGTTTTTTTTTTTTTCACTGGGATATTCTTGTTGAATGATGCAGGAGCACGAGGGCTGCTGGAAAGGCCTCATTTGCATATTAGATTATTAGTTTGTTTGTTAGCATTGTTTTCTGAGAGACATGTTCTGGTTGACTGATGCAGTGACAGCCCTTGTTTGCAAGCTAAGGAAGTTCAGTGGACATCCCGTGAGAAGCTTGAGGGAATCCTTAAGCAGGTTCCTCCACACTTGGATGATCCTGCTTCTCCTGTATAAGATCTGGGCTTTGGCTTTCTAATACTCTGTAAGAACCACAGCTTACATCTGCAACAGCTTGTTGGGAATGAGGTTCTGCTCCACCCAACAGCATATTTCAATCAACAGAGTTGAAGTTTGAGACCAGCAAAACAAACATTTACTAGAGAGAGGGAGTGAGAGAGAGATGGTCAGGGATTTATTCGTGCCTAAGGGTTGAAGTAAGCTCTGTTGATAGTGTCAAAGATGTTTGTTTGCACTGGAGAAACAGTTTTCCTTTGTTACTGTAAAAGCATAATTTTTTTTGCTAGTTTATTTTCTTTTTTCTTTTTTTTTCTTTTTGTATTTCATGGCTGTAATTTCAGGATTGTTAAAAGCATTATCATTGCATATTGTTTTGCCACATAGTTGAATCTGTCATAAAATATATATTATTACACTATTTATACATAATTTACTTTTTTTTACATAATTTAATTTTAATTAAATGAATAATTATTTTATTTGTTTCTTTATTTACTTTAGTACATAATGGAATCTAATTTGAATTGCAATTTAGAATAATGGAAACATGCTAAATTGTCATGAAAAATGGCAAATAAAAAGAATAATGTTTAATACTATTAACATAGTATTTAATACTATTAATAACAATGTAAAATATTTTATATTTTTTGATTTGGAGATGTATTTTCATTAGAATTTATGTATTGCTTGAATTATGTATAAGCAGCATTCTTACAAGAATAATATACTCCAGACAGTTGGATTATTAATAATTTAATGCTTTAATCTGATTATTTTATGTTGTCATCCTCTTTGTTGTATTCTATTTTGTTCTATTCTTATTTTATTCTGTTCACAGTAGTGGTGGTATTGGTTTGTTTCACTGCATTTTAGCTTTCATGTCTCTATGCATAAGACATATGAGTGATGATCAAAAATGAGTCATCCTAAAATGCAAATAAAGTCACCAAGAAGAATTCAGATGTTTTGTTTTGACAGCAACTTTGTACAGGACTATCACATGAGCTTTCCTTCACTGCATTTTGCAGCTTAAACTGCAAGTCTAGCTAAGTGTGATAAAAGACTTCAGGCACCGAGAACGACAGCTGATGGAAATGTGTCTGGTACGCAAAGAGAATGTTTACTGATGTCAATGAGAATCGGAAATTTCATCTGTCCAGCCCTCTTTTCCCTGCCTGCTGGGTTAACGCCAGGCAGCGGAGAGGACAGTGATTGTAAAATGTTTAAAAAAAACGATGAGAAAAAGTGGAAGAAAATGGGATTCATTCTTCCGTCTGATTATCTGTCTTACTTCTTTTTTTTTTTTGTTGTTGTTCAAGAGACTCTCCTCAGCTATAACATTATAACAATCCTTGTGACTCCAGTCCATCAGTTAAGGTCATTGTGAAGCAAAAAGCTGCATGTTTGAAATAAACATCTATCGAGGCATTTCAAATTTTAACCGTCACTTCTGGCCAAAATACAAGTCCATAATCCTAATGCTTCCTCCAGTGGAAAAAGTGCATCTCCTGTTGTCCTCTCACATTAAAATTCATCAAAATATTTGTTTAGACCTGTTTTGGACTGGTTTCATTTGTAAACAGCGCTTGATGCATATTTTGCTCCTGAATCAGACCAGACAATATTGTTGTTGTTTTTTTTTTTTGTTTTTTTTTCACTGGAGGAATCAGTGTTACGGATATGAATGGTGTGAAGTAAAAGACTGATAGACTGGAGTCATGTGGATTGCTTGTGGATTATTGTTATGTTGTCATCAGCTGTTTGGATTGACGGTACCCATTCACTGCAGAGGATCCATTGGTGACCAAGTGATGTAATGCTAAATTTCTCCAAATCTGCTCTGATGAAAAAACAAACTCATTTACATCATGTATGACCTGAGATTAAATAAATTTCTAGCAAATTGTAATTTTTGAATGAACAGGTTTTTTTTTTTTTTAAATTCAATTCAACCCATGACAACTATATAAGGTGTGGCTGCTTGTTAAAGAGGTCTGTCGATGTCCACGGGGCAAGTGCCATATGGACAGGGACATGTTGGGCAGTGTTGCTTCAATAAATTGTTGTTGACACTGCCCTCTAGAGATGTGTGATATCACATTAGTATTGTAGGTCCCTGCCCAGACGTCAGCTCTACTTGCACCAGAAGCTCTGCGGCCACTTCATCTCAAGCAGAGAGCATGCATGCTCTAGAGACGTGCTGTCTTTGACCATATATGAGTCCTCACATTTTGTTTTTCCTCTCCTCCCGTCTGTTCATTCCCTTACGTCACAGCACCACCGTCTCATAAATCATCAGAGAGTCTTACCAAGGGTCTTGTCATGACTCTGCAAGCATTTGCGCTCAGAGGAAGGACTTAGCAGGGCAGAGAATATCCAACTGACACTCTGGCTCAGTTAATAAATATGTAGTAGGATCTATTGTAAGCATTAATGTCAGCCAGGTATCGCTGCATGGCTTTGTCAGTCTCTTTTCAATGTTCTTCAGCACATAAAAACAAATACACACGTAAATGAGCCAAATTCACACTCGCTATCTACAGTGTGGGTGTAGGAGAACACAAAGTGTTTGGCACAATGGATGTCAGTCTCTTTTCAATGTTCTAAGTGTTTGGCACAATGGAGTTCAACATCAGGAAGACCTTCGAGAACACCCACATTTCTTTAATTAGCTTTCTATTTTGTGCGTTTGATTGAATTTCAGAGCACCTGCAATGAGGTCTTGACCCCAGAGTATTGCATAATATTTTCATCTTTCCTTGTGGTTGTTGTTGGAGGCAAGATTCATTAATGTTCTTCCAGGAGCAGGTCAATTGCTAGACTGTATGTATTATGTGGGAGCTGCCGCTAACTGTCTTATTCATGGTAGTGGACCCATATGGCCACATTAACCTTTATGATGATTAAACAATATGCATGGCACACTAATCTATTTGTCTACCAGCACACATAGCATTGCCTGTTAAATCCTGCCCTTTGTCAGCATGCAGTGTTGTATCATTTTATAAGGCCAATAAAGTAATTCGCACAATTTTTATGATAATGGCATTAGTATATAGATCGGGGGTGTGTCAAAATGTTGGTCCTATAGGCAGTCCTAAAATTTGATTGTCTACCTGAGTTGCCACTGAAAATGTCTAAACTATGATTGGCTATGTCATTCAGCGGCAGGAAGATTAAAGCCAGATTAAAGCCATATTTTTTGGTTTAAATGAAGAGTGGAGTTTCATCATCATTACTTTTTGATTCAGTTCACCAACCATCACTGTGTTATGGGCCAAATGTCAGGGCTCTGTATGTCAATAACTGGCTACAATTCTGAAGAACCAGTTTGGCATTTATTATATATATATATATATATATATATATAGATAGATATAATGCTCGTAATATATCTGCCATACAATTGTATTTGTATATACCTACTGATTTGTATTTTTTTTGTATTTATTTTTTATTCTTTTATTGTGTGTTTTTTGTTTCTGTCATTCTGTTGCATGCGGAGCTTCTGCTTCTGTCACGAAAACAAATTCCTCGTATGTGTAAACATACCTGGCAATAAAGCTCAGAGATTCTGAGAGAGAGAGAGAGAGAGAGAGAGATATAAGACAATATAAGACACTATATATATATATATATATATATATATATATATATATATATATAAAATCTTCATAGACAAAACTTAGTAAAACGTGAAAACTCTCAGAAACTGAGTGGGGGATCATTTGCAGATACCCTAGGTGACGCTGTTCGTAGAAACATTTCCAGCACTTGATCTTTCCAGGTTCTATGCAGTTAATGCAGGGTAAGGCATCGCACCACTTATATGCCTATAATGATCTTTCAAAACCTTTCCAGTGTTGGCAAAAAATCTTGCAGGAATAAATCGTCTTAGTGGACAGAATTAGAGGGGAAGGGTTTGGAGCCAGAGTAGGATTAAGGAAAATTGCGTGAAATAAAAAGCGAGTGATCACGAGTGACTCTGTTCGTGGCTGTTTCTGGAGGGAAGGAGGGAGGGAGAGAGAGAGAGAGAGAGATTTTCATCCAAATCCATATCTATTTTTTTAATCCTCGTCTGTGCGTAAACGCTGGTTGCAGCCTTCGCAAGGAGACTATTTCACAATGCAACGCTTTTAATCATCTTTACGCAATCCTCACCATTTTGAGTGCGCATTTGTTTTAAACTTCAGTCTTCTTTCCGACACTTAGACAGCATCATGACCAGTTTGTGGAATCGCATACCTTTGGAATGGTGGGAATTACGAGGCGAGCTGCCGGAGAGCATGTAAACGCAAATGGAGTTTGGGATTTATTGCAAAATATGGGAAAGATGACCGTCTTGTCTTTGTGTTTTCTCTTGTGCGCTGATCTACTGCAAGTAGCTGTTGGTAAGTAATTGTTGTGTTGCGTGTTTTAGCATACTCGTATGCGCTACATAGTAGAATACACTCATTCTGCACAGCGCTACGGATTCTGCACACTATATTCTCTTCAGTAGCCGCTGCTTCCACATATTATTACGTCTTTCATATTTACTTAGATCAAGTTTTTCCTTTTTATGCGAGATGCCGCTTAGTTCGGATTCTCCAAGAATATCACCGCTCCAGCCAGGCTCTAGGCACTGGGTGAATGTCGTTTTTCATATGATACATTGTGAAACAGCAGGACGTTTGAAAATTTAGACGCCCAGGAATAAATGAGGCTGAACGCATTAGTGTGAAGAGCTATTGACTTTAACCCTGACCATATTTATTATTTCATGGTCAAATCTCATGACAAAAGATGCATAATTGAATTACTTTTTTTGTAAATGTGAAGAGCCACACACTTTTAGAAGAACCGAGACATCTTTCTCTCTCTCTCTCTCTCTCTCTGTGTGTGTGTGTGTGTGTGTGTAAAATAACCAGTGGTGTTGCATTATGGGATCATTTATTTTCTGTGGTATTATTGATACATTTCTTATTATTTTCTTTTTCTAATGTAACTGACCCCTATAAAATAAGATTTGAACTTTAGTGAAGGACGGTGGTATACTTTAAAAGTATAATGAAATGTGGCTGACTGCATGTTCAATATTGTAATACAGTTCAGTTGTGCAAGCAGATTGTGTCCTAATGATTACTGACAGATTTCTTTCTAAAGTAGACTTCCCTCAAAGTCATTGAATAATTCCCACACTGAACCAATGTAATACTGTTACCTAACACAGTTGAAAAAAAAAAAAAAGAACTATTACTGTGGAAGTATGACTAGTAGCCAGGAATGCATTGTAAATTCACAGTGAATAGCTTCCTCCATCATTTGACACTTACTGTGTTCTTCCACCCATCTTCTCATTCTGATTATGATTTCAGTACATGATCCCTCAAAGTTCAGCATGTATGCTGTATCACAGTCTGATACCTGGATGAAAATGACTGAGAAAGGAGTTACTAAATTAGTGGCACTTTTCATTGCTGACTATTTTCTGTACTCTTGCTAATGGGGGAGCAAAAAAAAAAAAAACATTGCTTTTTTTTTTTCTCACTTTAAAATAGTCATCATTAGGTGACTATTTGTATTACTGTGACATGCTGTGAATTATAATTCTGTGTCTAAGTGACTCTTCTACATCCACTGAGATGTTCTAGTTCCCAATGTGTGTGTGTGTGTGTGTGTATATATAGTTTATTTTATATTACATAATTTTTGTTGCACTGTGTGTGTGTGTGTGTGTGTGTGTGTGTGAATGACCCTGGACCACAAAACCAGTGTGAATTTTTCGAAATTGAGATTTATACATAATCTTAAAGCTGAATAAAGAAGCTTTCCATTGATGTATGTTTTAGTAGGATCAGACAATATTTGGCCGAGATACAACTATTTGAAATCTGGAATCTGACGGAGCAAAAAAATCGAAATACTGAGAAACTTGCTTTTGAAATTGTCCAAATTAATTCTTAGCAATGCATATTACTAATCAAAAATTACGTTTTGATATATTTACAAAAGTAAATTTACAAAATATCTTCATGGAACATGATCTTAACTTAATATCCTAATGATTTTTGGCATAAAAGAAAAATCGATACACACACACACACACACACACACACACACACACACACACACACACACACACACACACACACAAATACAGTATGGGAGTCTGTATGGGATGTCCTGGGGACTGTAAATGTTGAAATCCCCAGGTGTAGTTGATGATTGATGTGTTCAGGTTCTAATCTCAGGACAACATCTGGCGTGTTAATGGTAGTCATCTTCACTCCCACCCAGCTGTTTTCATTCTCTATATATAGGAAGATTACAAGTTCTCATGAAAAAATCTCATGAAACAAAGACTGAATCTGAATCAGTGATATAACTCCAGCAGTGTCCCGCAAATAATGCCATACAGAGGCAATCATTCATAATTTCTGACTGCACTGGTGGATGGTGTGTCCCATATTTTAATACAGGCCACCTGAGCATCATGCAGGCTGGCGAGCGAGCAAGACAAGAGACAGAGATAATAATTTATTGTTGCATAAACCATCAGGTCTCAAAGTTCAGCTGAGGTTGTGGTCACAAATTGTGTTATGGAATCTGAAAATATTGGCCAGGAGATTTTATTTTATTTTTTGGGTTGAGTGCCATTGTCATCATTCCATTTTCTTTCCATTACCATTTCCCTGTTTTCCTGCATGGTTGGTGTACAGTTTTGCACATAAATAATTTTGCGATCAGCATTTGTGATGACAGTAATAAAATTAAGACTGACAATCCCATAATTTTATTACTGTCATTTACTCTCTGTCATGCTATATTGTTGACTAAAACTGAAACTAAAACCATTACAAAATGGTGTTACTTGAAATAAAATAAATAAATCATATATATATATATATATATATATATATATATATATATATATATATAGTATATATATATATATATATATATATATATATATATATATAAAATTAAACTTAAAATTAAACTAGTTAGTTGCCAGTGCATTATATCTTAGTTTATCTTGAAGTACTAAAATAACTAAAATTAAAACTGAAAATAAACTGAAATAAAAATAATGACTATACAGACATAATTTAAAGGAGTCATATGATGCGATTTCAAATTTTCCTTTCTCTTTGGAGTGTTACAAGCTCTTGGTGAATAAAGAAGATCTGTGAAGTTGCAAAGACTAAAGTCTCAAATCCAAAGAGATGTTCTTTATAAAAGTTGAGACTCATCCATGCCCCCCTGAAACGGCTCGTTCTAACACGCCCCCACATCTCTACGTCACTATGTGGGAAGATTTGCATAACGCCACCCAGATGTTCATGCAAAGAAAGAAGGCATAACTTTTATCCTCATTGTAGTATTGTTGGTGCCGCCGCCGCCATGTCGTATAGACGCTGTGTGTTTCACTGTGAAAGCGAAACTACTTTGTTTGGCCTTCCAAAAGAGGACGATATCCGCTTAATCATGCCTGGAGCTGATCCGTGCTGGTCGCTGAGGAAATACATCAACTTTGCACTGTGGATCACCGAATCGGCTTTCACCATGGACGAAGCGGCGTCCAGCCTGGGGTTGTCACATGTGTTTGCTGCAAGACCAAGGTACGCGACTTCGTAGAATCTGCCTGCCTCACCGTTCTCAAGTCGTCCGCCTCTGCTCATTCAAGCCGGCCACGGCTCACTCTAGACCTCGGCTCACTCTAGGCCTCTGGCTTCTGCTCACTCAGGGTGTGTGACGCTGTTCGTTGAGAAAGCAAAACTACTTTGTTTTTGCCTTCCAAAAGGAAACACGACTATAAAAATCATGTTTATATCACGTTTATAATGGATTTTATGTTTTTGTCTCGTCGCTCCGGCCAGACAAGGCATCACAATATGTTAAGAGGCAAAACATTTCTGTCACACGCTTGAGGCATTCAGCCAATCACAATGCGCTGGATAGCTGGCCAATCACAGCACACCTCGCTTTCAGAGAGATAAGCCTTGTGAAAATCGATGCGTTTCAGAAGGCGGGGCATAGAGGAGAAACAATAATGTATAGTTTGTGGAAAAAAAAGTTGTTGTTTTTTTATTTTTTTACCTTAAACCGCATAAACATATTTCATTACACCAAATACACAAAATAAGTCATGAGAATGACTTTCTTCTATATTTTTCATTTTTACACATACTATTCCTTTAAGATCTTGAAATATGCTGAATCACTGCCGATTTCTTTTGTGCAAATCCTCAACCATAATATCTTTCAGTAGATGAGGACGACTGATTGTACATCACCATTCAAAATACTGTACCTAGAAGATTCAAAATCATGATCAAGTAAACAACTTCCCTTTCTCTTTCTCTTAATAGTTCAAGACAGCATTTCATACTTTTGAAAATGAACACATCTTTTATCAAAGAAGCTGTTCTGCTCTCCTGACATTACGGCTACCTCAGACTTTGGAAAAATCTTCTAGAAATGTAGCTTGTCTAAAGGTGCTGTTACTCCTAACGACCTTTAACTCCAGCACCACTACAGGAATGACCCACAGCATCGCCCTCTAGACCCCTCAGAGCTCTCCACAACTGAGCCATGCAACCCCACTGTGGATTCCTCCATTTCCTCTTCTTAAGAGAGTTCTTCCCTAACAGATCCATCATGATTAAGTGTACTAGCTGCAGTGTGAGACAGGTGTTGGCAATTCCAGCTTTAGTCTCCAATAATCACTCTTTGATTTCCTGCCTCTTTTAGAAGACATAAATGTGACCTTCAGGAGCTTCTTTGTCACCCAATACAAACTTGAATCTTTCAAAGCATTCAAACGAAGACAAATGAGTTCTTCTTATGCTAACAGTCCAAAAGCACACTTATTTCTTTCTTGGCTCAGTTAAGTTGCATTGGGGAGATGAATCGGAATCATCTGCTGTGAATTTTTAGATGTTACAAAGGAGTATGTCATCTGAGCATGTAGTAACAGTACAAAAATATGAAACATAAATTTAATTTTGATCTGATAATGTCTCTTTTGATGATGAAACATCAAAGCAAGTACATTCAAATGCTGATCTCTCTTAGCCAGAATTGAGTGTAGTCAGTCTTTCAACAGTTTCATCAGCCACATGTTAGAGGTCCATAGAGCAGCTGTTCTTGACCGAATAAAAATTGGTCACAAGTCGATTTTTGTAACCTTTATGTATTTGGAAGATGCCTTTTTTCTTAGTGCACTCATGGTGTACATTTTAGAGTTCACACATTCCCAGGGAACCAAACCCATGACCTTCATGTTTGGTTTATGTATTTTTTATTTGTTTTTTTTGTTGTTGTAATGTTCGCCTCACATGCGAAAGGTCCCCAGTTCGAAACCGGGCGCGGAAACAAAAGGGTAATTTTATGGGAAGTCGTGGCCTAATGGTTAGAGAGTCGGACTCCCAATCGAAGGGTTTGAGTTCGAGTCTCGGGGCCGGCAGGAATTGTGGGTGGGGGGGAGTGCATGTACAGTTCTCTCTCCACCTTCAATACCATGACTTAGGTGCCCTTGAGCAAGGCATCGAACCCAAACTGTCCCCGGGCGCCGCAGCATAAAAATGGCTGCCCACTGCTCCGGGTGTGTGTTCACAGTCAAGTGGGTGTGTGTGTTCACTGCTCTGGTGTGCACTTCGGATGGGTTAAATGCAGAGCACGAATTCTGAGTATGGGTCACCATACTTGGCTGAATGTCACGTCACTTTCACTTTCACTTTCACACTGGTGTGCTTTTTTTGTTTTACTGTTTTGTTTGGGATAAAGGAAATGAGTTTTGAATGTAGACAACAGGGAAAATAATGTCTAATGCAATAAAATACAACTAATGCTATAATAGTAAATAGTTAGGATGGCAAATTCAATGCAAATTTTGAAAAGAGAGAGAGTGAGAGAAAGAGAAGAAAACTCTTCTCTTATTGATTGATTGATGTTTATGTCAAAGGCAATATGTCTAATTAAACTCAAATATTCAGGATAATTTGGCCCAAATTAATTTGTGACTCAGTAAAATCTCTTTTTAATAGACAACAAATAGTGCATTTGAGCAAGTATCTTAACATCAAACTATGAACAAACGATGTTGTAAGGAAATAAATACAACCCAGAATACAGTAAATAAAGTTTCCCTTTGCAGCAGAGATAAGCATGGTTTGTGCAATGAATCATTCCTACTAAGAGCATGAAGCCATTGAAATTCAGGAGACATTTAGAACCGAAATTGACAATTTGTTGTGTTAACCATTTTGCGTATTATTTTTGATGTAGTTCATGGGAATGTTAAGAAATGTTCTATTATTCCTGCTTTTGCTGTTTGCGTTGCTGAAGGGAGCAAACATTGGAAAGGTGGCAGTGCTCAGGGCTTCCCAAACCAATACTGCCTTTTCATAATAGCAAATGAAAACAAACCATAATCCATCTGAATATTGATGGATGTAGCAAACCGGCTTTTTGCTTTTTGCAAACTCTATACTCCAACTTAGTAGTTTAAGAAGGCAGCTGTATTGTGTAAAAAAGCTTTAAGTCCTGCAGTTAGCAGAGGAAGAATAGAAGAGCACATATTGAATAAAATGCAATGTGGCTGTGCTTGTAAAAGGGCTTGTTTATAGTCGGGGCATAGTGCATCAATACTGTCCTTACAGTACTGTATTTTTAGAGGTGTGTATGTGTGTGTGTGTGCTTAAAATGGAGGAAGGATGGCAGGCTAAGGTGACTAAATTTCCTTTCTGACAACCAAGTGGAAAAGTTGGTTTGGCATGTTGGGTGCAATTGTACAAAGCACTATAAACTCATTGAACTATCATTTCATGATCAAAGGACATAGTTAAAGTGATTTATTTCAGCGATATTTTCATCAGCACCATTTATTAGAACTGAAAGTACGGTGCAGACCGCAGAGCTGTTAACAATTATCATTGCAAAGTTGAATTGTGTTTGGATGCTCATATCTGTGCACCTGCAAAATTATTCTGGTTAATGAGCAGGCTGAGGTGATCTTTACTGGCATGTCTGTCCTTTAACATGGAAATTTACAGAAGTTGGGCAGCTTTGTCTTTTGTTTATGCAAGCATAAATTAAATGATTACATGGCTATGCGCTGAGCTGTGGATTTGGCAGCCATGTGCTGAAAATTGATTACCTCTGACAATTTTTAGTTTGCAGACAAAGCTTTGTCATCTCTGTGATAGATGTTTTGAAACTACAGTCAACTGAATTGAACAGCATTAATTTCCGTTTCTCTAAAGAACAAGGTCAATAGCAGAACAGATGACCACTGTGATGCTTACGATTCAATCCAGCTTTATTTCAAACGAAATTCTAATTCAAAACTATGAATGGAAGGAAAATGTAATTTCTTTTGGAAACATTTTGAATGAAAATAATAAAATTAATTCTCACACAGCTTGTCATATTTTGGCGAGTGGTATTTACTGCTCAGTGCTCCACAGGTTTATTTAGGGGCTGCAGTGTTTCCTGTCTCCTCACATTGTTTGGATAAGTGGTTGTGGAAATAAATGGTTTGAATGACAATTGTGCAAAGTAGAAGCAATCTAAAGCTCTTCGCTTATCTTCTCTGGGCTCATCACTGAGTCTCTAATGCATAGAATGTGCATCTCTTCAGCTGAATCATCTATGAAGGACTCTCATCATGACAGTCACACAAAAACCATGTCAAGATGTGTTTTATGGGCATACAGGATGTGGCTGCGACATCAGATAAGCTGAATGATGTAGTATTTCCAAAGTCGTGTACACAATTACACCAAAATTACACATCACTTCAGAGATTTAATAAGGCAATAGCACATGGGCATAAGAGTATCGGTGTGTTGGATATCATCTTTATATGCCCGTCTTTATGCAACAATTTAATAAAAAGGTAGTTAATTTTGAGTAATGTACATTTTAGTCACAAAATAGCCAGTTACTTTGTCGTTTTTTTGCTCTGGTAAGGAAAATGCATGGGCATACTTGGTTTCCAAATGAATTAGCATTATATAAAATTTTTATCACTTCACACATTTCCGTGGATTTGAACCCATGACCTTGGCATTAATACAAGCCAAACTTTACTGTCTGAGCTACAGGATCCCAAATTAGCATTTAAATGAAGCCACAGTGGGATCAATCAATGTGTGTTGTGATTAAATTAGACTTTTGATGATACAATATTACCAAGTGCAGCATCGTGGCTCAGTGGGTAGTGTTATTCCTTCACAGCGTGAAGGTTGCTGGTTTGAGTCCTGGCTGGACCAGAAAATATAGAGCAGGAGTGGCTAATCCTGGAGCTCTACCTATCTAGAGAGTTCATTTCCAACTAGGGATGAAATGATTACCGGTTTGGCGATAAATCATGATAAAATTTCCCACAGTTAGTATTGCAGTTTCATATTTTAATGATTATTAAAACCATATTTGATTACCGCGATTTGAACAACTCAGGATAAATTAATACTGTCCAGCTTAAAGCAAAATTTTAAGTAACAATCTCACGTGTGCACATCACACATAGTAGTTTTGTTTTGTTCGAAAACATGGAGGAAAGCAGCTCTAATTCTGCTGTTCCATAAATGCCACCTAGTGTCAGAGAGTGGATTTACATAGAGATACATTTACATTCAGTCTGTGTGCAGTTTTTGTCTGGCCAAAAAAAGGACAGATTTGCATGCCCTGCTGTAAATTTTGACCGGTTGATGAAAAACAAGCTTATGTGGATTCTACACATTTAAACATTTCAGATAAAGTATATACTGTAGATTTTTTTTATGGAGCAGATAAAAATCTTAAATCTCAACATCATTGGTAATCTTATTGTTTTAGTTTTTATGCAAACAAAAATAATTGTATTTGTTGTTTGTTGATTTTAAATATAAAACTTGGTGAAACAATTTATGTATCAGTACTTTTTGCACATTTCCAGCACATTTTAACAATACCATGATGATACTGATAACCATGTTAATTTTTGTCACTATAATCATGATAAGAAATTTGTATACTGTTTCATCTCTAGTTCCAACACATGTGTGTGTAATTGGTTAGTGCTCCTGACAATCTTAATTAGCTGGTTTAGTTGTGTTTGATTGTGCCACGCAGCATCCAGTGTAGACTGCATCACTGATTATAATGGGTTCTATTGTATTTTGTTGCACCAGGTTGCGTCATTCACGTCCAGTGTAGACATGGTGTTACAGTGCCCAAAATCATTAAAACTATGCTTTTAACCACAGCTCAAAAGCTGTAGTTCCAACCACACAAGATTGTGATGCTGTTTGCAAATGTTCATTAGAACTGTGGTTTCAAGAAATGCAGAATCATTGGACTATGTTAGTAGCAAGGGAACTTGCAACCATATGATGCTTTTGGGAAATGAATGATGAATTGCACACAATAAATTATTTATAGGCATGAGTGTGAAAGGTACAGTAGTGTATGTTAGCACTGCGATGGACTGACCCTAGACATTGGGATAGGCTTCATCATCCCAACATATAGGTTTAGAAAATGGATAGATGGATACTTTAATACTGTAGTAACATGTCTGCTGATTTTTCAGTAATATGCATCTCTCTCCAGCAGTGTCAGTGGATTTCCCCTGCAAACATTCATACTCAGCCATTGCTGCAGCCATTGCTTCCCAAATCCAGTGAACAGTGCATTTCCCTAGCCACTGATTCTGGATGCTGCACACTAGTCAGTCTTAAATGCTAAATGCTCATAGTCCTCGTATATGTTTTGCCTGTCCATTTCATGTCTTTTATTTTAGTAAGTTCATGTGTTTGCGCCATAGTACAGATTGTTGTTTTCCTACTACAAGCTAATTATTAAAAAAATCGGCCAAATGACTTGCATCTTATAGTCTCCTGTTTTTCCCTTATTAAGGTGTAAAAGAAGTTTATGCATTGATTTCTCAAGGTTATTGTGCTGTATATTGATTTTAATCTCTTACTGCATTCATTTTAAATTCTGCAAGGTTAAAGTTCCCAGTAATGAACCTCTAATAATCTTGATTCTTTTCTTGTTTGGAAGAGCCTCTATTACAGGAGTGGAAAAATGCATACTTACTGTATCTCTGTACTCACGAAGATCATTCAAGCTGTGTTGCCCAGCATCTGAGAACTATGAGGAAACATACTGTAATTCCTGGAACTTATTATCTAGACATATTGGATAATAATTCTCTTCTGTTCTTTAAGAAAAAAAAAAGGATAAACATCTATCTTTAAAGGGTCACTAAGTCAAAGCAAACACACAGATGTTAGCTAATTTCAAGGCTAATGGAGCCCGTGATTACAGCACCGCCTCCTGTTCTGAGCAGCAGGGTTGTAGATCAGGTGGTCATGCAAACCTCTTGAGGTGCTGCTTATGACATCCTTTACATGGCCATCAAATGTATGGATTTTTGTGGCATGTCTGGTTTCAGAATAATCCTCTTTAGATTAAAGCTCCATGTTGCCATATTAGAAAACGTAAGAAACAGAGATTTTTATTGACTGACCATTTCGTCAAGGCAACATGGTGTTCAAGGAAGTTTTGGCAGCTGTTGGAGAATTTAAAGATTGTGATCCTTGAGCTGATCTGAAGCTTTTCTCTTTCCTGTTTCCATCTGCCTGTAACAGCTGGGCTCAATTCGGAGGAAGTGAGAATACATATTGGCAGGAAAGAAGAATGTTCCAGCCTTTCTGTCCACCAATCGTTGGCCATTGGCATGGTGCCTCAATTGCTGCTTGCATAGAACGATTAGACAAGAAGAAAGGGAAATCATTAGGGTATGGACGATTTATGGTTTATATTTTTAAATTGACAGTTTCTTAGTTCATGATAGATTTCATGTGGATTCTGCTGTCCAAGGTTAGTGAAGACACTTCACAGTGACTTTGAATGTTTAGAAGCCCTTGTATTAATACAAGAGTGACAACAGCACAAAATGATCTTGCAAATTGCAGTTTCTATTGAAGATTTTCAGACGTTCCCTGCCTTTACAGCAAAAGCAATGGACTGCTAGTGATTGGCCAATTTTAGAAGAATAAAATCTTTCTGGCTTTGGCTTTGTGCATGTTGTGTTCACAGTATGCTTGCCTTTATCATTACATTTGCTTTTGTTCTGTTGACAGTGCAGTTATTGCTCTTCCATTTTGGCTTGAAGAGTTATTTGATGGATCACTCCCTTCTCCAAGTCTGTGTAATAATCAGAAGCCAGTTTATTGTAATTAACCAAACTAAAATTTTATATAAAACCTCTCATATATATATATATATATATATATATATATATATATATATATATATATATAGATATATATATATATATATATACTGAAAATAAACAGTCATACAAAATCCATGCAAAAAAATAAATAATATATAATATCATATATATTTTTTTTTTTTTGCATGGATTTTGTATGACTGTTTTATTTTCAGTATATATATATATGAGAGGTTTGCATTGAAAATGTTATGTATTTTACCCTATTACATGCTTAATGCAAATGATACACAAGTCTGTACTTTTCCATCTCAAATTCATTATCCTATCTTTTTTTTTTGTTTGTTTTTTTTGTTTTTTTATCATATTGTCCTTTCAGAAATCTATTCCCTAAGCAAAACTTTGAACTGATTTGGTTTTACTAGTTGTTGTCCTGATAGGCAACAAATGTCACATTGAGTAGATTTAGCTTGTAGCTAAACAGATAAACCTATTAAATAATTTGTTTATTGTCTTTGGAGAGTTGTTGTGGTGCTATGTAAAGGAAAGGGGAAATGGTGAAAGGCTTTTACCATATTTTATTAACACAAGAAAATGGCTTTACGTTTAAGTTGACTTCCTGCTTGGCTGGTTTGGATTCCTGAGAGAGAAACTCTGAGGACTTAAGACTCCCTCAGTAATAATAATAGAGTGGGTCTCAGCCCATTATCCCAAATGCCCTGTTCTTTATGTGTCCTCTTGAGAGTGATGCAGATGAGAGGAAATCCAGAGGGTGTGCATAATAGCAGCTGAACTTACCTTGGCCTTTACAATTTTGGCAGTGTGTGTTATAATATGCTGCATAGTCCTATCTCTGGAGTGGAAATTATTTCAAGGCAAGACAAATGCCATGGGTAAAGAAAGTAAGAGTTGGGACTTGTCCGCAAAGAAGGCTTTTTTAAGCCCCCGAGCACTCTAAGGTTTTCAGCAGGAATGAAGCGGAAGGGTTTTCCCAGTAGTTTAGATACTGAGACAAACAGCTCTGTTTGCAAGTTTTTTTTTTGTTTTTTTTTTTTTTTTTTTCCACTGTATAAAACTAGTAGATGATATGCACTTGGTGAAGTGTTTATGATCAGATGAACACTGTGTGAAAAAGATTTTTCATGCACTTTTTGTGGTATAAAAATTAAATTCATGAAAAATAATGGCTGAATTTGGATTTGTATATTAGCATACTAATCCACCCGCCATGTTTATATCTCCTAAAAGAGTAGTAGCCTTAGGAATTAGTAACCTGCTTTACTGTATTAAGAGTGCAATTTAGGTCAGGTCATTTTAGGAATTACTTCATATCTAGGATCAAATTACACTTAATAGGTTTACATTATTTGTTGTATATAATGCCATTTCTTCCATTTGTCATTTCTGAAATTAGAAATGCAAAAAAAATCTGCATATTATTTTTCTTGTTCAAGAATGAGTAATGAGAAGTATCATGTGTGGCGCCCTGAGGACTGCTGTCCCTGGCGGTGACAGACGAGTATTGATGAGGCTTCAGTCCCTAGCTTTACTTTTTTAGAAGGATCAGCAGGAGACGACCAGTTTTCGCTTAGACAGGCATCATAAGCAATTTCTCCACAGCATTTCCTCGTGTTAAGCTGTAAATATGGATTGTGTGACTTGTTCATCATTGTTAAACGTGGTACTAGACATATAAAATGCATTCTGTCGCTGTCAATGTGTTTTACTGTTGGACAGACTGCTAGTAGCCTACCTTACGCAATTTAGAGATGAACATCTCATGATTCACTCCATCACAATTCAGGAATTTTGGCTCTTTTGGCCCCCATATGCATCAAGCAAATGACACTTAAGTTAAGTGGCTTTCTAACTTTTAACAAAAGAAAATGATTTGTATCTTTGATAATTGAAGCACATGATGCCGATGTTGGTCCTTATCCTCCTTGTAGCGATGCACAGTATATGCAGGTATCATATGAGTTAGTGGGCAATATTGCATATTTAATATCTGTTTAATATATTTAATTTAAGCTTATTTGCTCTACTTGTACATTTATATTACAGAAATACCCAGTTAAAATTGATGAAATGTTTGTAAAAAAAAAAAAAAAAATTCACCACTGAATGTAATTTTAAAATGTATTAAGAAAAGTAAAAAATTGAATCACAAAACGAGTCATTTTTTCATAATGTACTGTAATGTACAATTAACAATTCACTTACAGCATTTAAAACAATTTAGTTTTTTATTGTTTTATATTCAGTTTCTGTCAAAGGGAGTGGAATATTAATATTGAATATTTATCAGTTATTGAACATTAACATTAAAAATTACATCTCTTTGATTATGATGATGAAGAGGGTGATGATAATGGTAAATCTCTTTTTATGGTTGCAATAAATACAATCTTAAAAATGACGAACCTTTAGCATCTTTGGATCATTTCCCTTGGACAAAAAGTTCTTCAGAATATTAATGTTTTTCACTCTAAGACAAAAAATAAAAATAAAATAAAAAGGAAGTTTGTTTTAAAAACTGTTTATTGAAAAAAATGTTTTTCATGGCATCACCACAAAAAAAAAAAAAACCTTTATTTTTAAGATTTCAGTTGATGAACACTTTGTAAATTTACTGAATAATTGAAAGGAAGCATTAGAAGTGGAAGTGCATCGCACTCCTCTCCCTGCTACTCCTTTTTTATTATTATCATTATTTAGTAAATAAACATGGAAAAAAATAATGCAGATGAAAAAATAAATCATTCTCTTTAAGGCTCAGGGATTTTTTGATCTTTGTTACACATGTCGCTGTTTTGCTTCCTGGGAAAGCAGCTTTTAGATTATTAAGGGAGGATGGAGTGAAAGAGATGAAAACATTCTAATCCACATATTGACGTCAGGCTGGATGGACCAAGGCAGAGGAAATGGGAGAGAACATTTGGGCCGCACATACAGCAGATTATTTCCCTGAGAGAGACACAACAGCTTTATGTATTCCCTGGGGTCGCACTCCAGCAGGGTATTAACATATGAGGAGCTACTAGTTAAATAGGCTGTGTTTAAAAGGGAACCAAATATGTTTCCTGCTAGTTCTCCAAGTAAACATTATGATAATATTATGACAGTGATGAAACCATTACTGTGCAATATAGCCGATTTTTAAATGGTCATTTGCATGTTAAATTGCCATATTTTCTACGCTTTTGCAAAATGTAATTTTCTGTCTGAAGTATCTTTTTGATGTTAATGAAGGTTTATTTAGAATTTAGTTTTACACATCCATTTTTCAGTGTTTTTTATTTTTTTTTTTTTTTTTTGAAGCTTGTTTCCACCATGGGATGAGTTTACATTACATTTCCTCAGAATTGTGAGATATAAACTCATAATTCTGATTTCAGTTTACATCTTGTAGTTCTGAGTTTATATCTCGAAGTTCTGACTTTTTTTCTCCGAAATTTGAAGTTTACATCTCACAATTCTTTTTTCTTTGCTTTTTTTTTCTCCCCCCAAAATAATTTTGTGATTTACTGTAATTGTGACTTTTTATCTCTCTTTTTTTCTTGCAACTATGAGTTTATGATTTACAATGCAGACTTTAGAATTTATTTATTTATATTTATAATTTATATCTTGCCATTCAGACTTTTTTTTTACATAATTACAGAAAAGGTTAGAATTTTAGATAAAAAGTCACAATTATTTATTTATTTATTTATCCAGTGGTGGAAACAAGCTTTTTGTTAAATTAAAGACTATTATAACAAGACTATGATTATTATAATTAGCTTTCCTCTTTGCATGTGTAAATGGTACATGTTATTTACAGTATTTATTTATTTATTTAAACCCATTTTCGCTGTTTCAGGGAAGGGAACGTAACATTTCAAAGGTTAAAGTATGTTTACATCACTTCAATCAAGTCACTTTGAAGAAAGTCCTGATTTTAATTGGCCCCTCCCCTTGAAGGAGCTGATTGGTATGCTTTGAGATGGATGCTGGGTATCTTCTTGTGGTCAGTTGCAGTTCATTTGGACAATAGAGTAAAGGTTTGGGTTGATGTTTATTATAGAAAAGCTTGCCTTACACTTTCCAATGAATATGCATGGACACGTTCCACTCTGATAGGTGTAAAAAATGTATGGAATAGTACGTGTTTGCAGAGCTTTGATAAAATCCAGTACGACTACAGCGCTGCCAGCTCTAATCCATTCTTTGAGAAGGAAAATAACAACAAATACAATGCAATGAGGAATCAACACAGCACTTGAGTGTTTTCCCAGTGCTATTCTAATGCAGAGCAGGCACTCTGGATTTGGGTTAGGAACAGAGTGACTCAGCTTGAGGCTTATCTGTTCGGTGTGGGACATGGCATAATTTTGGATGAAGGAAGGAGATCATAGGTCACCGACCTAGATACAGGACATAAAGAGTTGATTAACTAAATTCCCTAAAATTAACAAGCATATTATCCATTGTACCATTTAAAAATCAGATGCCAGAAGGAAAAATCAGATGATTAAACTGGATGTGAAGACACAGCAAGACTTAATCACATGTTATAGCTCAGATTTAAGATTTTTAAGGGATAATTCATTCAAAAAGGAACTTAATCTAATTTATTCCTGTGATGCAAAGCTGAATTTTCAGCATCATTACTCCAGACGTCAGTGTCACATGATCCTTCTGAAATCATTCTAATATGCTGATTTATTATCAGTGCTGGAAACTGTTATAAGTTGTATAATAATTTAGTACCATGCATCACTTTGTGGTGAAACACAAGATTTATACATCTATAATCTAGCTCACCCTGTATATTTTTTCTCAGGCTTACTCATAACTTGGTTTTATTCTCATATGTATTTCGTAGCAGCTGGTGATGTAGCAGGTTATGTCTATTTTTGATTAATCTGACTTATTTTATTATTCGTCAGGTTATCAGTTAAAATATGTGTTGTGTTCTGTTTTAATATGTGTGTCTTTTACTCTGCTTGTGAAGCCCTTTGGTCAACATCTGTGTTGTTTTAAAGTGCTATATCAATAAACCTTGACCTGGACCTTGACCTTGACCCTTTCACACTGTGTACCATTACTTTATAGATCTAATATTAAACAAAACACTCTCTCCTGATCTAAAATACAGATCAATTTACTTCTTAAATCTATAAGAAACCCATATAGAGGCAGCTCCAGCCAACTGATATTTATTAGTTTGTGGTTTAAGTGAAGCTGCTATTTGTTGTTATATTTTTTATCTGTATTTTTTTTTTTTTTTTTTTTAATGAGAGTTATCGAACATCTGGTTGAAAGCTGTGGTAGACATCTGTCATCAGATCCAAAAGCAGATTCTGTCTCCTCTTTCTCTATCTCCCGAGTAATCCCAGACACATTCTGTTAGGATATAAAGTAAGCCATGCTGTTTCAAGTAAGCACATCAATGATTATTTGTCAGATATGGGCAGTTTAGGAATGGAGTGTCAGGCTGCTTTGTTTTGCTAACTGTGCGTTCACACCGCCGGCGTCGAGAGTGTCAAAGTGGCCGGAAGTCATTCATTTTCAATGTGAGCCGGCGTCGAGTAGCGGCGAGGAGCGGCACTTGGCCAGAGAGCGTCGAGGAGAGTTGAAATCAGGGCAACTTTATGGTAATGAGCTATGACGCGGTTGGGCAGCAACCAATCAGAACGTAGAAGTCCCCCACGCTTGAGAGGATTCCAGAGAATGCAGCTCCGACCACAGTTCAAACAACAAAGGTTAATTATTGCTGTGTTTGCAGTAATCTTGGATGTGTCCCTGTTTGCGTACAGGGACATAAAAAAAATAAATTCAAAATATACGGACCAAGGTGTTATTGTTCATGTTTCTGCAGTTGCTGATGTGCAGTGACGATATAATAATAATCTAATGATATAATAAAAACTACTAGGCTACAGTAGTCCTAGTTTTACCATTAAGTAATGTTTATACTTATTATATTTACTTAAGTAACATTTTTAATGCAGGACTTTTACTTGCATCAGAGTAGTTTTATAGAGTGCTTTATACATTATTAGGTAAAGGACCTAATACTTCGTCCACAACAATATTTAATGAGGTTAACTTATAACGTTACGCTCATTGTGGTCACTGCAAAAGATCAACAAGCTTGTTTGCTTTGCGGCCCCGCTTTAAATACACGATCAGCATTCGATCTACGTCAGAGCGTCAGAGCGCTCACAAATCTTTCTGCAGCGTTGTGAGCAAAGCGGCCAGAGCGATTTTTGACGCTCTCGACGCCGGCGGTGTGAACGCACAGTAAGGCTAGAACTTTATGTTTCAGAAATAGACACAAACACAATTATGTAATATTTTCATAATAATGTGTTATCTTTAAGTATTATTGGACAGTTTGATTGGACATGGTACACATAAAATGTTATGTTCACATATAATTGTTAACCTTAATTGTAATTTATTTTCTTCTAACTTTATCTCAGTCATACATGTTACATTTAAATAACTAAAGTTTAAACTGAGGCAAAATTAGTACTAGCATTTGGAGTTATGGTGGAATTGATGATTGAATGGTGTAAATTATAGCTAATTTGTGTAAAAATGTACACTTCATCGCTAGGCTGCATTTATTTGATCAAAAATATAGCAATATTGTGTAATTTATTATATATTTTTTATGTTATTTATTCCTTTGATGGCAAAGCTGAATTTTGAACATCCATTACAATAGCCATCAGTGTCACATGATCCTTTACAAATCATTGTAATATGCTGATTATAGGCTCAAGAAACGTTTTATTATAATAATAATAATAATAATTATTATTATTAGCAATGTTGAAAACATTTGTGCTGCTTAAAATTTTTGTGTGAACCAACATACATTTTTAGCACTCTTTGATGAATAAAACATTTAAAAGAACAGCATTTATTTGAAATAGAAATGTTACATTACAAATGTCTTTAATTCATTTTTGATCAATTTAATACATCCTTGCCAAATATATTTAAAAATGTAATTTTGATCCCAAACAGTAGCGTGCATAAATATTTTTCTTCCAATAAATATTGAAATTAATTCACTCTGATTATATTATCATAGTTTTAAATAATTTATAATTATATAATGAGATTTCATAGTTTAAGACTTTAAGTCTCATCTGGAACAAGGCTACAACAATCAAATCTTTACAGAACAAGCATGAGTAGCAAAAAATAATGCTTCAATAAATAAAGGCATCTTAAACAGCATCTTCACAAAAAGAAACATGTTTAATCTCAACAAAACTGGACCTAAAAGTGCCTGTAAGAAAAACCCTACATGGATCTGACAGATTACAGCTTCACATGATCATCATGGTAAGATCATCTTAAGTGACTGCATGAGTTTCTTGCTTGTGTTTTAGTTTTATGATTCAAAAGATTGTAGTTATTTGAGAGGAATGGTAAAAGACATCATTGTCAAATCATGCCACCACACTAAGTTCTTCATTTGCATTCTGTGCTGTTTAAAGAAACAACACAGTTTACATCTAAGCTACAAAAGAAACTGTCTAAAAACATTTTAAACCTTTGAAACAAAGAAGTAATCTAGATTTCACAGCCTCTACTCATTAGATTTCAGGAGTAAGTCTAATGGAAAACTTTGAACGGTTCTCTATTAATGATCTCTGTTCACAGCAGGACGCTTCAGTTCACCTCGCCTTTTAAAAAGTAAGCTACGTGCAGGAAGGGTACAATTGCAGACAGACTTGACTTCAACTTTTCATTACTTTACAACAGCTTTCATGCTGGTACAAAGGGGATTTTGATTGAGAGACACTTTGCATCTTTTTTTTTTTCTTTTTTTTTTTGCCTTTCTTTCAAGATCTCAGTTTGAAATCATACAGGAGTATCTGAGGCACATGGTGGAATGGCTTCTTGTCCTTTTTTTTTTTTTCCTAGCAAGGTGAATGTGACACATTTAACACTTTCATGTATGCCCGATAAGAGGAAAGCGCATTTCTCTGAGGATATTGCATCACGACAATTCTTAATCTTGCCCTCACAGCTTATGAGGAGTATCTGAGGCACATGGTGGAATGGCTTCTTGTCCTTTTTTTTTTTTTTAATGGTTTGGACGGATTTAAGACTCTTCGAACCCACTCACAGTGCCAATGCATTTCCACCCAAGGTCAAACGGGCAAGATATTTTGCTTTGGGCTTGGATTTCTAACGTTTCTGTCTGTTAGAAATCTTCAAATCCTCCCTTCATTCTTAGTTACTGCATTTATCATTGTTTTGTAGTGTAAACCACCTTTCATTTGCCATGTGCATTAGACACTAGGCGCATAATGATACATTAATATGAACTGATACATCAATCAAATGACTAATGATATATGATATGCATTTTTAATACACTTTTTATTTTTACACTCTCATGCCACATCTGCACGCAATGTAAAGAAAAGAGACTCTCGAAAAAAGACCACTAAAAGACTTGTTTGACACACACACACACACAAACACACACACACACACACGCCCAGGGCAGTTGGCAGCCATTTTTTGGCTGTGGCTCCCTGGGAGCAGTTAGGTGCTTTGCTCAAGGGTCTCACCTCAGTCATGGTATTGAAGGTGGAAGAGAGCGTTGTACATTCACTCCCCCCACCTACGGTCCACCCGAGACTCAAATCTGCGACCTTTGTGTTACAAGCCCAACTTATTAATCATTAGGGCACGAGTGCACCTATTTTAAAGTTTAAATTAAAGTTGCTGCATTCAGACTACTGCTACTTTATAAATAGATCATCTTTGAACTTAAAATGAATGCAGTTCTGTTCTTATTGGCAGACTCTGTGAGAAAAAAAGAAAGAAAACTGTGAAAAGAGAATTCATTTAGTAAAGAAAATAATGCTACAGATGAACTTAAAGAGGGAAGAAGTCTTGCAAAGATCTGGAGTAGACTGGAAAAAAAGAAGGCTGATTAGATCACCTAGTGGTTATTTGGGCAGAGAAAGGATAGGATGAAACAATGTCTTGGGTTAATTAAAGTGAGTTCTGAACAAATCCCAGTTTCTGAGAACTGTGTGGCTTGACTTTATTTGAATCATAAACATCATGTCAGACATATAGGTTTGTGAATGTTGTACATTTTATGTCAGAAAATTAGTGTGGTTGGTCCACAGTAGTCATGTTGATACGGTACATAAAAAAGCTGTTTATTTGATCAAAAATGCAGTAAAAACAGGTAAATTTTGAAATATTATAACACTTTACAATAACTGTTTTTTATATGAATATATTTTAATATGTAATTTATTTCTGTGATGGTAAAGCTGAATTTTCAGCAGCCCTTACTTCAGTCTGCAGTGTCACATGATCCTTTAGAAATCATTCTAATATCTAAACTTTTAGTATTGTTTATTTATTTTATTTTATTTTATTTTATTTTATTTATACATGCATGCTTAATATTTTTGTGGAAACTATCATTTGAAAAAAAAATTTGTGGGGGGGGGGGGGGGTGCGGTCTTTTTTTAATTTAAAATAAATGTTGGAATTTTATCAGAGGATTTATTTGTAACAGAAGAAATACAACCCAGCTGTACTGGATGCACCAATATTATATCACTCTGTACAATATCATAAAACCAACATTTTGTTGTGTTACTATATAGAGTCAATATGTGGATTTTCTTCTGAGTGCAATTATGGCTGCTTTATGAGTATATGTCCTATCATTGGTGGTACAGTATAAGTCTTGCTCATCGTTATTCAGTAGCAGAGAATGTCTCCTGACTGGCACGATATGAAAATAGGTCAGTGAATGTTTCTCCCACTGAACTTCTGATATTACTGAGCAATAATTCTCTGATAAACTGAAAGACGTGAGTGGCAGTATCACAGACATATTTGCTCTCCTCGCATTTATATCAAACATGTATGCAGGTGACAGATCTGAAATTGAACATTGATTGTTTTCTATACCATGTGCATTCAGGATTTTAATAATAATTCATCACCTGTCTTGATACATCCCTCAGCTGTGACTGTTCCTCGGCTATGTTCTTTCAAACCTTTTAAACACAGCAGTCCGCATCCAGGGTTGTGATTTTACACTAAAAATAAGATGAAAAATATTCATTTAACAGCATTTTTATTTTGTGAAGTTAAAAGAATAAATAACTGTTTTCAGCATGTTAGAATGATTTCTGAATGATCATGTGACACTGAATACTGGAAAAAATTTTAAACAATAAAATAAAAAAAAAACAGTTATTCTAAATTCTAATATTATTTTGTAACAATTGTAATGCCATAAGACACTTAATTGTATTTACTGTCTTAACTGTATTTTTCTCAAATAAATGCAGCCTTGGTGAGCATAATGCTTTATTTAAAAACATTTTTGAACATTAGTTAATTAAATTTTAGTGTTTTTAAAATGCCATGCAAGGCATTTAAAATTATGTTTGAGTGATTATGCAAATAAATGTATTTTGTATTGATTTGACTTGGCAGTTTGAACCGATTCTCTGCAATTAATTGAGGTTTTATCAACTCTTAAGTGAATGGCAAATTTAGTCTAATGACATGGTCTTTAGTAATAATCTTAATGGCCAAATAAAAAGCACACTGCTATATTAAAATGTTGCTTAATTTTATATTGACGGCAAAATGAATGTGAATATATTGTGAATATTTAATATCACTCTGCTCTAGTTCACAGGTAAAAGCAAACAAACAAAACCCAGAGGACTGTCTGTTGAAATGAGAGAAACACATTAGAATATTCTCTGTGTCTCTGGTATTGTCAGCGTTGAATACACCCTATAGATGAGATCAAGCTTCTAGCAGAATGTCTGGCGCACGCTCATTAACTCGCAGGATGCACATTCTTTGTAATGAGTTTCTGACAGTGGCCTTAGACTGGATCTGAGCTTCATGAAAGGGGAAGGCAATGACAACAGAACAATCCACTAATGATACCTAACAATTAAGTTCAGCATTCCAAACGCATTCATTTTCAGCTTTGAAGCGGCTGTCAATAATTAAATCTCACATCAGGGACCTTTGAGACACTTTTAATGCTGATTGTTACACTGGCACTTGTGAATGTTTCCCTGTTTATATATTTGAGATTTTTTTTTTTTTATTATTATTATTTTAGAAATTGTTATATTTGGTCTTAGATCTGCATTGCATGCAAAAAAGTTAAATAAAGTTGATAAAGATAAAGTTATCCATTAGCATTTCCATCAATTTCAATGGCAGTTGCTCAACTGACACACAACACCAAGTATGTGATTTGAAATTAAACCCCTCATTATTGATTTTCTTGACTATTTTGACATGTTTGTGTATATATTTTTTACTGACTTTTGATGAATTAAGTCACACATTGTTATTGTGTTTTCATGAGCGGTGGCCATTGAGTAACTGCTTATTTCCACTGGCTTAGGTTTTGGACCTAAGCCAGTGTTAAAGAAAATTATTTTCATAACTGATATTATATTTTTCAAACTAGCAGTTGGTTTTCATTTGCTGTGAGAGTTTGTGGCCAGTGTGTTGAAATGAGAAGTGTTATTGCAGTGCTTCGTTTGCTTAAGGATGCAAACACTGAGTCACTGAGTTCTTAAGGAAGCTCTTCATCAATGTGATGAGTGTGCTTTCAAAGTCTCACATTAGGCCACAGTATTTATATCGAGTTCTAGCTCTTTGCCAGATCATGAGTCAAAATTAGCCTGAACTATTTACTAGATCTTTTCGAGAGTGTATTCAGGTTTTAATGGTGAGGCCCTGAGTAAAACATCATGTTTTGGGAATCCAGCTATTTTAACATTATCAAATGAAGCAGCTCATCCTATTTTTGGTGTTGGTATTTTCGGTGTAGTGCACAAACAGTAGAAGATATTTGTTGAATGTCTTAAGGAGCTAATTTTTTTTTTTTTTTTTTTTATTAACTAGAATCTCAGAATACATTATGAAATTTGATGAAATGTTGCACTTTTTTGTTTCTATCATGTAGAGGGAGGACAAATTTGGTGCATTTGAAATATTGTGTGGGTAGATGCTTTTGTTCACTCTTCTTTCATCAAACTCTGAGCATGTCCATAAATAATTGAATAAATATTTAAATGAAAAAGCCATGCATGCTTTTAAACCCTGCTAAAAAAATATAAATAATAATAATAATAATAATAAATTAAAACCCTCATAGAATTTGTTTTAATGGTTATAATGGGAATTGTATTGGTCCATGGTCCCTGGCCCAACACACAATTCTGGAGGAGGTTTGGGATGAGAGTGTTGAAGGCCGAGCTGAAGTCCACAAACAAAATCCTCACATAAGTTCCTGGTTTGTCTAGATGTTGTAAGATATAATGCAGTCCCATGTTGACTGCATCATCCACAGACCTGTTTGCTCGGTAAGCAAATTGCAGGGGATCCAGTAATGTCCTTTAGATAAGCCAACACCAGTCACTCAAATGACTTCATGACCACAGACTTAAAGTACCAGGTGTGTAGTCATTTAGTCCTGTGATTTTGGGTTTCTTTGGGATATGGATGATGGTGGAGTGTTTAAAGCTGGAAGGGACTTCGCACAACTCCGGTGATCTGTTGAGAATTTGTGTGACGATATAGGCCAGCTGTTCAGCACAGGTTTTTAGACAGGCTGGTGTAACTCCTTCTGCTTCTTCTGTTTCCGGAAGACATGACGCACATGATCTTCACAGACCCAAGCACAGTGGGGGAGAGAAGGGTTGCTGAGGGTGTTAATGGATCCATGGAGAGAACTGGGTGTGGGGTGTGAGACCGGGAGTTTCAAATCTGCAATAGAACTCATTCAAATAGTCTGCCAGTTGTTGATTCAACACAGTGCTGGGGGATGGTGTCTTGTAATTGGTAATGCATTTCAGTCCTTTTCATACTTATGCAGCAGGGAATAGAAAGTTACCTTATTAAGGCAAGTCATTCATTCAATGTTGAATGTTTTCATATTGAGGGAAATCATGTTCCAATTACATGTGATGTGTTGCTGCTATAGCTTTACACATTTAGCTTCACGCTTGCCACTAAGAAGCGGCAGGTCAGGTCAAGTCATCTTTGTTTGTATAGTGCTTTATACAATACTGGTTGTGTCAAAGCAGCTTTACAGAGTCAAACGGGAAAATAGTTTGTCAATGATGCAAAAAGACAATAACAGAGTCATTTTCCAGCTAAAGTCAGTTCATTGGTGATCCAGAGATGTCATCATCCAGTTCAGTTCTCTTCCAAAAGTGTCTGTGCAATCAGTCAAGTGTCCCAAACTAAGCAAGCCAAAGGCGACAGTGGCAAGGAACCAAAACTCCCATCGGTGACAGAAATAAAGAAAAAACCTTGGGAGAAACCAGGCTCAATCGGGGGGCCAGTTCTCCTCTGGCCAGTGTCCAATATTGCACACTATCTCAACAGTTAAAGTATGTCATTAGTGTACTTGTAGTGCACTACATCATGCTTCATTTTTCAGTGTAAACACATACCCCTTCTACTTAAGTGCAGTACATGAAAAGGGTGGTTCCAGGCTGGTCTAGCTAAGGCTAATAATTTCTAGAGTAAACAAACGCTGTCAAAAAGGCTGTTACTGTAGAATTTAAGAATTTGCAGAATTTAATTCCTATTACCACCACATTATTAACTGAACTAAATAAGATTTCTCTATTTCATTTTTCTACAAGTGGTTTTTCTCCTCCTCATTATACTTTCTTGTATGCTAACTCTTCATGTTTGCCGCCTCAGAAGCGGGACGGGGTCCTAGGTTGCAACAGGGTCACATGTGACGTTTGGATTTGGACTTTGGCTCTTTTAACCTAGTTTAATGGAAATGTAGAATATTTCAAATATACTTTGAAATATTAACAATGGTGAATGACCCCATTCAACACAATCCCTTTTCATTTTGTATCCATGCTCTTTGCTGTATTCATCTTGAGAATTGTCAGCCAAGTCATTAGACTTCTAAATCTTTAGTGTGGGTTGATTTGGGCTGCTATTTTTAAATGCCTAGCTGAAATATTGCCCAAAGAGGGACCGTTTTTATTTCTATTTCTTAGCTCCCTGCAGTGCCAGCTTGGATAGAATGACCAAAAGATGGGCAGTTCTTTGTGAACGTGTCCTCCAGGCTTGGCTGCTTGTTTTGGGGACGTGTGGAGAGAGGAGAGAGCAACGCAAAAGCAATGGGAGACAGCCAAACCTCCCACTGGGTGTTTATGGTCCTCATCAGTTTGAAATGTCAGCCTGGCTTGAGAAGTTGCACAAGGCTCTTCTACAAACGCCTTTCTCTTCAGTCAAGTGATTTGGACAAAATCAGCCTCCTGCGAGTCTTGGCTAGAAAAGTCAGGATGTCAATCATTCTGACAAAAGCTGTTGCGGTGCACATCCTTTTAGGACAGTGCAACAGAAACCTTCATATTTTCTAAATCCTGTCCTCCATGTTTTCATATGAAGTCAAAGAGTTCTTGATTTACCCTGAAAGTGCTATTGATCAAAGTTTCTGCTGATGACTAGATAGAATAATAATTTGAATTTTTAGGCGAGCGATTCCTTTAACAACATCGTTATTATTCAGAATGGAGTGCAAGAAATCATGTCTAGATGTGTCTAGTACATCACATTTGAATCCCCATACTCAACAACACGGCCGTGTTGCCACTATTCCTCTGGAGCATTTACAGCAATCGGCATGCGACCAAGCCACTGATGGCATCTTCTGTGTTCAAACAAACAGAACAAACAGAAATTAATTTTATATGCATTTTCTTCCACTCACTCCTTGAATGCTTTTTTCCCATATGTTACAGATGCCACACAGCGCAAGTAGACGATCTGTGTTAAAAGGAGTTGAATAGGTGCTATGGCTGTTCTGTTCTAGTCCAAAATCCCAAATTTTCCATACACGTGTGGGACTGAGATCTGAAACACAGCCTCCACAGCTGTACGATATGAATTGATTAAATGGTCGATTAAACGCTAGACCGAGCAGGATGGCTGTTTAATTCAAAGGCATATGCAAATAATCTTGCTGTGTAGATTGTTAGTCTGCTACACACTCACATACATGCTTACTTCAGTATAATATGAACAGGGGCTCGGGAGAATGTACTAAAGAGGATTACAACTCTCACAGACACTGTTTCCTATATGCAGCCTCAGAGATATGCATTTGTAGTATAAATGGCTCAGCGGACTCGTAACCTGTTTGCATGTTGGCAAGTTTCTTTCTGATCTCGCACAACAACATTGCTTCGGTTCACGTCAGATATTCCTCAGTAGAGCAGTTTCGGTTGTTACATCCATGATTAGGCTGGCAAATCCTCCCAGCACTGTTGTTGCTCATGCTTGAATGTAGCAGTGGTTCGCAGCCAGTTTTGCTTCAAAACCTGGATTTTACATTGCACACTCACATGTACTGTATATATGTGTAAATGTATGTGTGTGTGTGTGTGTGTGTGTGTGTGTGTGTGTGTGTATCTGAGAATATTATTCGTTATCATGTGTGTGTGTGTGTGTGTGTGTGTTTTTGTTTGAATATTTTGTTATTTTTAGTTTTAATGTGTTGTATTTTTTACTTTTTAGTTTATTTATTTATAAATGTAATTATTTAATGAATTGAAAATCATCTAAATCTTCATTGCACTGAAGACTTTTAATTGTTGTCATAAAGAGTATTCATTTCACTTTCACTCTCATTTTAATTTATTCAGGTCTTTGCAACCTGTATTTACTGTACAATAGTTTGGCTTTAGTTTCTACATATGTCTAATTTATCCAGCTTCTTCCAAGAGACAGATGCATATGCTGCAAAATATTTTTTGTTAATGGTTGCATGCTTCTATCTGAAAGTTGATAAGCCTATTTAATATCTTTAATATAACTGTGCATGATTATACCATTACATTTATAATTGCATTTTTTGCATTTAGCTTATGTTCCCCCTCTGCTGTTTGCAGTCCCATCAGAACAGACCTGCAACTCACCAGTCGCAAAGCACTGGTCTAAATGACACTTCCCTGAAAGCACTCTTTGAAAGCATTTCAAAAAACAAATATATTCTGCACACCTGCAGCATTATCACAGCCAATGAGCATGGCTGATCTCCCTTGCATTACTTCTGCATTTATCACCTCATCTTTTTCGCTCAGTGCTAAAAACCACAACGCCTCCCCCTGCAACGCTTGTTCTGACATGCCTATATACCCACCAACATTTCACACATGACAAAACCCAAAGGCCCACCTGTCACTTGCTGTGCCAGCAGGTGATATGGAAACTCATAGCGACGTGGTGCCAGGCTGCACACTGACCCAGTTAGTTGTGAGCTCGGTAATGAGGCTGTAACTCGCCTCAGCTCTTGCGATCCATGCGTGTCAGTGCCCTGCGGCTGCACAGCATCTGGACCTCAGCTGCATCTTGTCAGGTTCAGCAAACATGCCCATGACAATGACAGAACCACCAATATGTGCAGTCCACCACATACATCATACAACACCTGAGTGCTGTTTCCCAAAAAATCGCTATTATCTAGAGCGGAAAGATGAGTCTTTAGGGACCTGTTAGATACAATGTTGGTTCAATATTTAAATCAATATTTGGAGGGGTGGATATGTAGTCCATGTTGGATTTATATTTCAATGTAAATTCCCCATTAGTTTAGCAGATTTACATCACCTTTCTCAGATATGAAGTCTGTATTGTACATATTTATAGCTCTAATTAAATGTGTAATTCTCTATTGTACGTCCTGTTAGGCACATTTGTGGCGGATGAAGTATAAAGATGGTTTTGAGCTTCAGACTGTAACCATACTTAAATCAGAAAGCTCTAATTATTGCATTTCTCCATAATTCTCTCCAAGGGCAGATCTTAAAATGCTGTACTTTCAGTGAATGAGAATGTATTTGAAGACATTTCATGGACACAGTTGCATCATGTTTCAATAGCTAAAAGTAAACGAAAAGCTAAAAGGCTGAACTTTGTAACTTCTTTTCTGCCCACAAGTTTTTTGATGAATTATGATGAAGAGCTTCTATTGATTTCTATAGTTAAATGTGACTTTGCAGACTGGATAAAAATATTTTAATTCTCTTGTACTGACTTGGTTATGTTCCTTTACATAGCAATGAAGCGACCAGAAGAACTGCATGCACTGTAATTATTTCAACTAATGGGATCTAAAAATCGAAGAGGAAGGATTGATTAAGTAAAAAGCCAGTCTTTTTAAAACAACAGACTGCTGTGCATGGTGATTTACAGGCTATTATAGTCTGAATATAATCAAGAAATCTTGAGTCAGTAATAGAGGAGCTTTGTTTATTCAAATGGTCGTATTATTTGCAAATCCATATAAGCGATACATAGTTGTATTTGCTTTCACTGCAGCTTCGGGTTGTTGGCAGTAATGAAGGCAGTTAGGCGGTACTGGATCTGTTTTGTGTAGTGAACCCCAGGAGAATCATTACCCCTAGTTTCTGCAGTCTTTAACCATTGTATTTAAAGACAGACCAAAAGAGGAAAAGTTCAGCTCTCAGTGGAACAGCTTTAACTAATAGAAAATTCCCTTGTTTAAAAAAAAATCCATGTTCTTAATTTACATTGAGCTGATGCAGCTCTGCACTTTTTGCGGTCTCGATGAACAGGTGAAGAAAATGCTAAAGGGTCAGACTCTTGTTTTATTGTGTTTGTTATAACAGAAAAGCAAGCCACTCCACAAAAATATTTTCTGATAGTGAGTTCAATCTGGATCAGGCATCTCCAGACTTGGATTTTACACCTTATATGCCTCTAAAAAGAAATTTATATTATGATCGGTACATATGTTTCATTAAAAATTAGGAATGCATGTACAATGATAACATATCAGTTATCATCTGATATTAACTGAACTATATTATGTGTATGTATATCTGGTCAAATGTTTGAAATAATTGTTTTATTGACTTTTGAAAGAAGTTTCTGAAGCTCACCAAGACTGCATTTATTTGATCAAAACACAGTAAAAACAATAATATTGTGAAATATCATTACAATTTGAAAATTACAATTTTTCTATTTTAATTAAATTAAATATGATATATTCCTGTGACTGCAATCTGATTGATTTAATAACACTGTTTAATCTTTAGCAAATCTCAAAATGAATATACAAATTTCATACTATGCATTCTAATGTTGTGATGCCTAACTTTACATTAAAATTCAGTATAAAACTATTAATTTTATTTTGTGTTTTTTTTTTTTTTTTTTCCTTCATAAGCCTGGTTCTGGGACTTCATAATTTACGATGGTCAGAAATAAAACAGTGTACATCAATCAGACCATTGTTGTCCATTGTCCATTGTTGTGCGTCACCAATGTGTGCTTAAATTTACTTTTATTTGTTTTTTTACTTAACATAAATTATTTTAACACTGGCCAGACTGTCACAGCAATACATCAGCATCTTAATCCGACATGTTTGAGTCCAGCTCAATTCTCTAGATAAAATCAACAGCACTAGCCTGCAGCCCCAGTGCACTCTTTCAGATCTCGCATCACTGATTATATTACCTCTTTTGGGGATACAACATTAGGGTGTGTTTATTTGACACAATGATAATGTGCATTCCTAATGTATGCGGCACATGAAACATGCTCTGCTTGGCATGCAGATGGGAATACATCTAGCACAATATGGCCTGTTGTTAATATGCCTCAATGAGGAAGTCTGCAGAAAATAGCGATCTGCTACAGTGTTCTCGCCCCATCGGTGCTCTTGATTGGCAGGCAAATGATTAATCTCAAACTGTGATGAAGCACTTTGGGTCCAGGGAAGCTGAGGTGAGAGGGTATTTTCATTAGGGCCTCATAGATAGTGAAGATGGAAATATTACCTTGATTATTAACTATTGTTCTGAATTTGATTACATTTGATTGCATGGATGGAATTTAAAGCCACAACAGTGCAGATCTGGACTCATTTGAAGGTTGTCCTTGACTTCATCTTACACTCTATGATATTTTTTCTGGTAGAAACATGACTCCGAAAGGTCTAATCAAGTGTCTGGGATATCAGCCCATAAAATACATTAATTTGGCCAGCTTTATACCCTCACATATAAAGAGTCTGTACCGAAACAAATGAAATCAGGCAATCCTGTTTCTTTCTTGGTGTGGAGCCAGGACGGTTCTGAAAATTATTTCCAGTGAGTCTTAAGGGATACTCATTAGTTCCAGCAGGAGCATAACATTTCTACACGCTTTTTGAATAAATGCAGGCAGGTAACATCTTGCCAAAGGCTGTTTAATTCTCCCGTTTATCAAATTGTGTGCCGAGTTTCAGAGCACTTTTTGGTCCTCGCCAAGACATTCACTGAGTGCACTAATCATTTAATGCACTCAAATGCAATTTCAAACCTACAGTTTTGCACTATAATTACAAGCTTTTGTTCTGATTTCCAGTGTGTGATTTCTATCTGCTTTTAAATGTCCCTGTGAGTTAGCAAGTGAGAGCTTATTCAATCCAAGATTGGACTTTCTGGATTGGTGTTTGGGATTGCCAATACTGTGTGACTTTTGAATTGTCCTCTTCATGTAACAGATTACCAGAGTGCCTCAAATTCTGCCTGTCTGAATATTTTTTCAAGATAAATAACAGCATGAATAACCACAGTGACAAGTTTTAAAATAACTACGAAAGATCTCATCACAGTAGACGTGACATTATTTAATATAAAGTTTTTTTTTAAACTGGAGTGTGTTTGGTGGTTCTCATAAAATTTGAAATGCATTTTTATGGAAGTTAACATGCTCAGTTATGATGTATGTTTTGATATATTTATTGAAGTTTCATTTACACTATAAAGACTGGATGAATTATTTTGTTTACTTGTTTTATTTTTGGCCAACAACAGCTTTGAATGCTTTTTAAATGGGTCATGAACTGAGAAATTAAACTTCCCTTGATTTTTTTGACACGTAACAGGTCGATGTACTATAAAAACATCCTGTAAATTTCAAAACTCAAAACTTTTTCATTAGTTTAAAACAGCTTTTAATGAAACCAATCTCAGAAAACGACTCCTTTTGGAATGTGCAACTTTATGACATAATAGTGTGGCTAAGCACCGCCTCCGCGGGAGAAGATCAGCACCTGTTTCTACATCACTGCCTTTTTAGCCCCACCCACTGATACAAATTATTCTGTTACACTGATTCTGTTATTTTAATAAGCAAAACTGTTAGCCAATCATAGCAGTGGGTGTTTACTTGCAAGTTTTGAATGCGCCTTGCCTATAAAAACAGACCGTTCTGCAGAGGGGCTCAAACAAAAATAAAAAATAGCCTGTTACTTTTAATTTAGAAGTAATAGGCTATTTTATTTTATTTTATTTTTATACATCTTATCTTACATTATAAGTGTACCTCAGAGAACATTATAAAATAATAAAAAATGCAGTTCATGACCCCTTTAAAAATGTATTAGCAAGTGGAAAGAGCAGCATTCGTGGCTACAAAACTGATGAGAGCAGCTTCACTGTGAAAGACAGCTCATATTTACAGTTTCATCAGTTTTGTAGTATTTACTAGGTTCACAAGGAATTCTTAATTATCGCTGTCTGTGTTTACGTCTGTGGAGAAACACAAATGTAGTTCAATCATATACATGACAATGGTACCATCTGTGTATATTTTCCTAAGGAGTTTTTCATTATTATTGAGCCTTTTCCAGAGAGGTTCTAAAATATTTAAGTTCTGGAGGCCCATTTTTCCGTAATATAGTACAATACAGTACATATGTATACACATTGATGACCCGAAGCTTAATTTTTCTGCACATATGTATTTTAAGATGACAATGTACTTGCATTCTCTCCTATTGCGTGATTCACATCTACAGTCTGTTCTTAATGTGCTTAAGAATTCAAAGCAGTCTCAGCTTTGTCTCAGTTCCAGCTGGGATCAGTTCTGCCATGGTGACTGTAAAATCACATGGAAATCCAAATGAATAATAAAGTGACTTAAAGTTTAGAGTTGTTTTGTAGTCTACCAGGAATGTTGTTGCCATTTTCAGATTTTGTGGGTGGAAGGAATGGCAGAGGAGATACAACAAAACTGAACACTTCTTCATTAGAATTAAACATTAAAAATGATGCATCTGCATGAAATATTGCATATGGCTTTGTCTCTTATAGTCCTGTGGAGACTAAACATTAAGCCAGTTTTCATAATGGCTATAGACTTTAGGAGTTACAGGTGTGCTTCACAAGTGATTCATACTTTTCAGTCTATGCCACAAATGCACTGTAATGTCACTCTGATGATATAACCCTTGAAAATGTGCTCTACCTCATGACTTGGTGATATCTTTGTTCGATCCGTCAGTAACTATTGACGAAATCCCCCCATTTATTATGAATTCTTATATTGTGTTGACATCACTCCCTGAGATGAACCAATTAAGAGCTATTAATGCAGCACTAATACGCAATATCGACAGAACGATAAGCTTTAAAATGTGCTGAAGAGCCTTTCTGTCTAACAAAGGGGAATCATTCCTTCCTGGGGTAAAGTGGAAGTATAAATGGACCATTTTTCAATTTGAAAGTCTCTCTTTTTCTGCAATGTGAGCAATTAAGTTGAGCTCTCATGGAAGTCTCTCACAGCACTCACCGCAGCCTCTGATAGAAAGAGATTTTGAAAATCCTCTTGTCCGTTCCTTCTCATTTCTTTCACTTTTCCTTTTGCCTCCATCTTTCCAACGAAAGTATTCATGTCACCCAGAATGGCAGCATGAATATTCACAAAACACTGACATCCTACGTCTTCATAAAAGTTATTATCTAAATATGCATTCACAGGAGATTATGGTGTAGAAATGGCCTAAAGAAAAACAGATTTGTGATTGAGAATGCTTAAATTTACATATTCCCAGAATGTTTTCTCTAGTAAAGGGATAGTTCACTAAATAAATAAATTGTGTCCTTATTTACTCATCCATGTTGTACCAAATCTGTATGGACTTTTATAATACTTTTATGGTGATTATTATTATTTTATTTATTTATTTATTTTTGGAAGACTTGAAGCCTGAATTTCAGTTTATCATTCATTTTCATGTGTTTACCATAAAGTTATATTGAATAGGAATGACATTAGGTGTGAGTAAAGGATAACAGAATTTTCATTTCAGGGTCAACTAATGCTTTAAGTTGTCGCATTCACTACTTTGTGGATAAATTGAGAATGAAATATCTGATATTCAGAATGAAATGATATTCCAATATTCGAAGAGATACCGCAGTATGTTTTTGCCCTTTTTACATTCATACACAAATGCATAACTGCCAGAGAGAAAAAAACAAAAAACACAACTCTCTAAAAGGGATATTATATAATAGGCCTTAATGGTTCTGTCTTCTGATGGGATTCATAACACATTTATGTGAACTTTGAATCTTTTCTGGGCCAATCTCCCTCAAACATTTTTATCGGAATTTCAATTCAATTCAAGTTTATTTGTATAGCGCTTTTTACTATACAAATCATTGCAAAGCAACTTTGCAGAAAATTAAGTTTCTACAATATTTAGTAGTAACTTATCAGTGGTGACTGTCAGTTTATGTGCATATGGCAAAAATTTTCAGAAAAATGAATACAAGACGTAGTCAACCAGACGATGAACACTATTAACAGCAAATATTATATGATGCAATCACACTTGTAGCAATATTTGGTAGTTCTGTATGTTGTTTCAGGGTTAGCATCTTCTGAGGTCCTCTGAGGGGCTGGCATCACCTCTTCTCAGGTGTTCTGGATCCAGACTGAAGCTTGTGTAAATCCTAGTTACCACAGGATGTAAATGCCGTGGCAAAACAGAGAAACAAATAGAGACATAATTAGCGTAGCTGCTGTTCCAAACATGTAAAATTAATTAGTTTAACCCAAGCTAAAGAATAATAATGCGCATTTAATCAGATACAACTGCAGTCACAAATTATGAGATGCATTATCTGAATGCTTTGCGAAAGAGATGTGATTTTAATCTAGATTTAAACAGAGAGAGTGTGTCTGAACCCTGAACATTATCAGGAAGGCTATTCCAGAGTTTGGGAGCCAATTTGGAAAAAGCTCTACCTCCTTTAGTGGACTTTGCTATCCTAGGAACTACCAAAAATCCAGCATTTTGTGACCTTAGGGAGCGTGATGGATTGTAGCGTTGTATAAGGCTAGTTAGGTACGCAGGAGCTAAACCATTTAGGGCCTTATAGGTAAGTAATAATAATTAGTAACTGATACGGAACTCAATAGGTAGCCAGTGCAGAGACTGTAAAATTGGGGTAATATGATCATATTTTCTTGACCTGGTAAGGACTCTAGCTGCTGCATTTTGGACTTCCTGTAGCTTGTTTATTGAAGATGCAGGACAACCAGCTAGCAGTGCATTACAATAGTCCAGTCTAGAGGTCAGAAACAGGTAACATGTTTCATAGCTTGGCAATGGTTCTAAGATGGAAGAATGCTGTTTTTGTAACATGGGAAATATGGTTTTCAAAAGACAAGTTGCTGTCTAATATAACACCCAGATTTTTGACTGTAGAGGAAGTAACAGTACATCCGTCTAGTTGCAAACTATAATCTACAAAATTCTGTGTACTGTTTTTTGGCCCAATAAGTAATATCTTGGTCTTATCCGAATTTAATAGGTGAAAATTATTGGTCATCCAATCTTTTACATTTTTAACACACTCTGTTAGCTTAGATAATTTAGAAGTTTCATCTGGTCTTGTTGAGATATATAGTTGAGTATCATCAGCATAAAAGTGGAAACTAATCCCGCATTTTCTAATAATATTACCAAGGGGCAACATGTATATTGAAAATAGCAAAGGACCTAGGATAGATCCTTGTGGCACTCCATATTTGACTGGTGATAAATGAGATGACTCCCCATTTAAATAAACAAAATGGTAGCGATCGGACAGGTAGGATCTAAACCATCTTAGAGCCTGCCCTTGAATACCTATATAGTTTCGTAAACGATCTATGAGTATGTCATGATCTATGGTGTCGAACGCAGCACTAAGATCAAATAAAATGTATGCTCTTCTTTGGTGAGTGAGGGTGTCGTATGAAGACTGACGGTTTCCTTTCAGGCAATGATGGAGACAGATTTCACTTAAACACAATGCTTAATGACTCATTAATGCGGTCAGCCATTGAAAATTGATGAGATAGACATTTTATCCCGATTAGCTCCGTTAATGGGCATGCCTGTAAAACCAAACTGTCCTTTTAATGATGTGTGCATATTCCTTGGGCCTCTTATTTTTAGATCAATAATGCATTTAGTAATCCATCAAGATTGACAGCAATCATTAAAATAATAAGGAAAAGTGGGTATTTGATATGAGGCACTCATGGTGGCTGCATCTCAAGGAGGCTAATTGTCTGAGACTGAAAAATACAAGCTGGCAAATGGTCTCTCAGACCCCAAATAATACATAAAGTATTATGATGAGGAGTTGAATTTTATTTATTTATTTATGTTTTAATTATTTTTTTTCTGTTGGCATATTATGCACCACAAATGTCAAATGCCAGTCAGCAAGAACCTATGTAAATTGTGTGTTGGTATATGCTGTGCTGTCTTGGCTGACACATTTTATTCTGGAGGCTCTCAAATGGGCACCATGTTGCCTGGGTAATACAAGGCTGTTGGAGTTTGTCATGGATGTCTAAAATGGATTTTAAAGCAGACTCGATGTGTCAGTGTTACAGTCACAATTGGACTGAGAGTCATTGCTTTGAGTTGTCCATTAGGAGCATTTCCAAGATTGTAGAGAACACTTATGGTAGCTTGTCAAACTGCTGAGCAACTTCCTGTCACTTTCCATTTACATCACATTTATTCATTTTGGCAGACTGCGTTGACCAAAGCTACTTCCAATTACTGTATAAAATGTATGGTTGAAACAAATACAAGTGGAGGTTACAACGAAGAAACAGAGCGTCACAAAACAAACATTAACCTTGATTTTGTGGTCATGCTGCTGAGAAATATAGTTGAATTGTAGTTAGTAGTTTAGCTTAGCCAGGCCCTAAACTTGTGACATAAGGTCTGGAACTCAGTGCAGCTTAACTAATTTGGTCAAGAACTGTTAACAATAAAAAAAAAAATCAAGAATAAGCTGTCCTATGATGCATGAAGGAATGCAGTGTGATTTGTCCTTAGTATATCTACTAGTTATTGACCATTTTTGAAACAAAATTCTTACTTATAATACTATATGTCTTGTTATATGAAGTCACATTAAAATTGTCTAGGAAGCTTTTCCCATGCCTTCATCACTTATTTTTGCTCATTATTTGACTAATTTTACCCTTGTTCCATACCCAATAATTTAAAACTAGAATTATTGTCTGTTTTACACTAATTGTGATGGTCTCAGCGTTGTAATATGAGTATGTGAGGTATAAAGACAGAAATATATCAAAGAGGGGTCTTTTAAGAAGTTGTAAATTTCTTGAAATAATATTCTAGAGCAGTAAAAGATTTCATAACCTGCATCTAAAGAGTGGCAAATTTGATTCTATGTTTGCTATGAGAATAGACACATTAATTAATTTCCTAGTCACTAATTGCTATAAGCTAAATGAAATAATGTGTCATGCATTTGGTTAATTTATTTAATTTACTTACTGTAATTAATAGTCACTGACTCTGCTGTTCTTTTGTAAATTGACAGTGAGTAATATATTGGAAACCATGGCATCCTCGAAAAATTTTGACTAATGGCACTACTGGGACTACATGGACCCAATTTGAACAGATGTGGAGGGGGGTATGCTTAAATAAAAATCATGTTGGATATAATTTTATCATCAGAGTGCTATTTCAATCAGGCCCGACAAAGCCTCTTGTGAATGTCCTCATCATACTGACTGGGCTGCCTTGGACTCCAGCAAATTTATTCTTTAAAATGAAATCTCATTGAATCTTTTTTATAATGCTTTATTCTTGCAGCCAAATCATGCTCAGTCAAGGGCATTTGAGTTGCAACCTCACGGTTCTAACAGGGAGGAGAAGAAATATTCATCTTCACAGTGTCCAATATGGTTCCAGGCTGAGCTGATTAGCAGTTTAATAAAATGTCTAGATGAGTTTAGCAATGATGTGCGCTCGTTGCGGCACGGCTGAAGATATTGGACTCGCCCTCCCACCGTGTCCTTTTCAAAAGAACAGTTACAGCAGGCTCCTTTGAGATGGCCACTTCCTCTTGTCACCCCTTGTCAGGAGCAGAGGACTCTTATTAAAGATGCATTTTGTCAAAAAAGACCGTCGCCTCAGCTTTTCTTCACACGCTCCTTTTCTGCATGCAGAGAAAACGATATGGAAATTGATTTTTGCTTTAAAATACTGAGGTGCTAAACCACTCAGGGCTTTATAAGTAGTAAGCAAGATATTAAAATCTATACGATGTTTAATAGGGAGCCAATGCAGTGTTGACAGAACCAGGCTAATTTGGTCATACTTCCTGCTTCTAGTAAGAACTCTTGCTGCTGCATTTTGGACCAGCTGGAATTTGTTTATTAAGCATGCAGAACAACCACCCAATAAAGCGTCTGTCAGTTCGCATTCAGGAGAGTAAACATAGAAATGTGCACAGCTGCAAATATGCAGTTTGTTGTGGAGAAGAGTATCAAGCACAACATTTATGTGTTTCTTTCCACAAAGAACGCAGCTGTCTAGTGGATCAAACACTGTACCTATGCTAATATGATGCTTCAAACACGCTTGGTTCAGAAGTTTCTGATCGATGAATCCATCACCCGCAGGAGGTCGGTCGGGTTACATTTGTAGACGGTCCGGATTCATTGCTAAGACTTTTACTTTTTAAGAACTGATCTGATAGATGTTTGCTTCACTATTTTCAAATTCAGATCTATAAACACGCACATTTTACTATTATATCGTTACGTTGAAAACATACTGTAACATTGTGGGTGGGACTAACAGAAACTGACGAACATCATTTTGACAAGCGTATGGTATGAACCTATAGGAAGAGAGAAAACTAATAAACTGTAATTGACTGTGAAAACTCTCATTTAATAAACAATATATATATATATATTAAACTGTAATTGACTGTGTTTTTATTATTATTATTATTATTATTATTATATTGTGTATAAATTTCATCCATTTGGAAAATTACCACTTTTGGGTCACAGTTGAAAGTAGGTGGGCCACTTACTGAAAATAATAATGGACATAATTTTGAAATATGGGATTTTGTTTCTTATCAAAAGTAACAATATAAAACTGGATATATATATATAGTTTCCAATGAAGTTCCACTTCTGAAGACCCCTACCGAAAATTTTCAGCATGAATATGTGTACCATTACACCTCTATTAGGTATATTTACTGGCATTTTTATTTTATATACTCTTACTTTTCATTTTATTTTTTCATCACTGTTCACAACACTGTGGCTCCAACAGGTTAATTTTTGTTACCCTCGGTATAGCTTTATCTTTCCAGACTGTCGCTCAGAAAGTAGCTTGTTACCACAGCTATTATTTTGAAAACTGATAAACAACTGTCACACTACTGAAGCAAGTAGTTAGCAGCTAGTAGTTAGTTAGTTACTCACCAACACTGCTGTCTACCTGTCTCTGTCCATCGGCCGGTGTCCATACAACATGTTGTCAATTCCATGCTGAACATTAATGGTCTATAGTTTTCTATGGCCTACATCGGCTGGCCTCTGCAAGCTCCTCATTAAATGAGGTGAATGACATAACTGTCAGGCCTCATGTGCTTTTGGCTGTTGAGGGGAAAGGTTTTCTAGCATTGGCACCTTGTATGGGCTCACCAAGACACCCATTTTGAGGTGCAAAGAAATAAAAATAATTTTCTGAGTGCCAGGTTGCCCTCTCAGAATGCTAGCACCTCTGCTAACGCTTGTCAGTCCTGTTTGGAGGTGTCAACAGCTGTGTACCAGCCTGTTCGGCTCACCTTTACTTTTTCTCCTGCAATGCCAGACCGCGCTCAGCATGGCAGAGTGATTGGCAGACTGATATTTATGTGTGCTTTCAAACCCTTGACATCTAAACACAAAAACAAAGTTATTTCCTAGGGAAATAAAAGAATGGGGTTCTTCATTCTTCTGATTTGGCTAGTAAACAGACCCATAAAATAAGATTGTTAATCAATTCCTGTGCCAAATTAAAGCCGTTTAAAATATGTTGTGTCATTGTGGCTTTCCTGCTGTTTTTCATTACATATCCCTTTCGGAACCTAGTTATGTGAACTGAAAGTGGATGATTCAAAATGCATTTATGTGCAGTCCTTGCTAACCTCTGTCTGTCTGATTTTCATCTTTGTTCTGCATTTCTGTCCTGTGTCTAGCTAGTAGGAATGCAATGATGAGGGAGTCTGAACTGCGTCATCACCTGAATGACTGATATTCTGTTTATTTCTCCATTTTAATTGGATAGGTTTATATTTTAATTGGATTTTAATAGGGGAAGTTGTGGCCTAATGATTAGGGAGTCGGACTCATAACCCAAAGCTTGCGGGTTCGAGTCTCATACCGGCAGGGACTGTATGTGGGGGGGAGTGAATATACAACGCTCTCTCCCACCATCAATACCACGACTGAGCTCCCCTTAAGCAAGGCACCAAACCCCCAACTGATCCTTGGGTGCCGCAGCAAAAAATGGCTGCCCACTCCTCCGGGTGTGTGTGTGTGTCCACTGCTATGTGTGTGCACTTAGGATGGGATGCAGAGCACTAATTCCGAGTATGGGTCACCATACTTGGCCACATGTCAATTTCACTTTAGTTCTCTTAAAAATACACATTTTGTCAATTACTCACTGTCATATTCTAAACTCATAACTTTTTTTTTGCCTCTGTTTGTATGTAATATGTGTGTGTGTGTGTGTGGGGAGGGGGGGGGTTTGATTTACTCTCCTGAATGTCTTACTAATTACTTTGCTGGATTTCATTTGTGTGTGTGTGTGGGGAGTGGGGGGTCGTAGAAAGAAAAGCTAAGAGGTCACAACCTCTCTCATTTACAATCAGTGTGTATGTGAAGTTTGAGCTACAAGCTAAAAGCTTCAACAGCCTAATCAGCCTGATAATCACCATAAAAAATAATTTGGCAAATTTAGTTTTTCTTGGAGGTTAAGGTTACCTGTTCTTTTTTTCTTATTGAAAACCACAGTATAATTAATATGTTTACCTGTTAAATATAATATTTTTCACTTCAGGTTTATTGGTCCTGATTAATAGGCGCAGTAATGTGTAAAAAAAAAAAAAAAAAAAGCTAAGTATGCCAAAAATGCTAAATAACATTTTAAATGAAGAGCAGAGAGCCCATATGGAGCTTTGTGATTAGCAATAATTCTGTCTGTGGGGCCACATAACTCAGCAAAAGCCACCTGCATTATTATGTATATTTATCAAAGGTTTGTGCATTCCCAGCTGTATATTAGGAAATACATTGGCTAGGGTTGCAAGCACAGGTTTGTTCGATTATAAACATTACTTCAAGAAGTTTTCTTTTCCTCCTTCTGTCACATTTTTTAAATTGGCTGAGTCATTGTTATTTATATGTGTTTGACATCTAATGATAACCTTGAAATGAAATGTACCTATAAAACAGTATGATTTAGATACGGATGATTGGTGTTCTTTAACTTAGTTTAAAATGGACCATTGGGACGAATTGAAGTATGAATGGGTGTCTAGTGCAGGATAATCTGACATGCCATATGGAATATATGTAACTATCCATAATTAATGTTCTTCTCCGCTAAGACTCCCTCTGGTTCTGCGGTTTAGCACCACTGGCTAAAAGGTCAACCTCAGCAAATTAGTCTTGTCGTTCCACCAGACCACCTGCGTGATTCAGAAAGGGACATTTCAAACCAAAGGTATAGTGTCACTTTGAGTTATCGCCAGTTGCAGAGTAGCTCGGGGTCTTTGGCACAAAGCTTGACGGTTGCAGCAGAACAGAGGAAGCTAGGAACGCTAAAGGAAGGATGCTAGAAAACTTCTCATGAGAGAGCCGAGGGAACGGATCTACATCAAGACCCCCGTGTCCTTTCCTGTGAGTCCCCCTTGTATTACCCATCTGCATTTGAATCATTACCTGCTCTTGACCTGGCAGAGACAGACACCCAATGGGTTTTCGTGGGAATGGTTATGTGAATAATTAGTTTAATCACATAATTACGGGCTCATGGGCCTTTGTCAGCCCTTGGGGACTCGCATCAAGGATCCCACTCAAGTGCAGTAAAACAAGGAGCTTCAGCACTCGACAGAAGTCTGCAGAGCTGCTTTTACGTGGATCCATTCATCTTGCACAAAACAGAGGCTAACACTGGCTTTTTACAAACTCATTAGAGGTGCACTTACGAGTTAATGAGGGAAGAGGAAGATGGTGGTTTTTGCATGGAGATGCACAGCGGTCACCCCATTTAGACCTGAAGAAGAGTGTGTTTTGTGTGTCTGTCATCCACAGGCTGGTTAAAGCTTGTGTGTGTATGTGTGTGTTTTTTCCCCCACGTCCCAGTTTATTATGCAGAGACACAAGTAAGCTATCCACAGGTTGTTTTCTGTGAAATGTGTAAACATTGTGGTTCTGTGGTGCTGTCAAAACGTTGCTAGTTTGTTAGTGAGGCAACATGATGTAGCAACATTAGTGCCAATGGCATGAGTTTGGGGGCGGGATTATCTCCATGAACAATGGTAGATGGGGGGAAGTAATAATTCAGACATTAACTGTAGCAATATGCAATATGTGGAACCAGAATATTTACTTCTTATTTATAAGTCAACAGGCAACCATCATACAGTATAAACTGCATTGCCACACCTACCGTATGAGATTCTAGAAAGCATCCAGAATACTCTCACTTAGGGCTGGGCAAAACAAAAACAACAACAACAACATAATATCAATTAGGGTTTGGCAAAACAAAAATTCGTTTTTTTTTTTTTTTGTTTGTTTTTGAATAAATTACGTCGATTCGATATAGATCCTCAAAAGCCGTGAATCGATCTGATTAATGTGAATCTTTTCATAAGTCTCCTCCACTAGATGTCACCCTCTTATGTACCTTTATGTAATGAATGAATGGCGGATGGTGCAACGCACTGTTTTGTTTACACAAGCGCGGACGACCCTTGCAGTGTTTTCAGGCTCTGTCGTCTCACTGTAAGTTGATTTGAATGCACAAATTTCATCCCCAGCTGCCCTGAGAGTCCCTTCATTCACATTTTACCGTTTAATTTAACAAAACTACCGTCATATCACATACACAGCAGCTGCAAGTTCGTCAGGGCAACCCGTCAAAATAAAAGTTTAGTTTAACGTGAAGAAATTGTCAAAAATATATCGCTATTTAGCAGTCTTAAGACTCAATGTAAATACGCTACCAATAGCATTTGCATTAAAACTATATTCACTAAATGTAAAAAAAAAAAAAAAAAAAAAAAAAAAAAAAATCGAGAACCGAATTGAATCGAGAGCTTGAGAATCGAAATCGAATCGAATCGATACCCAGCCCTACTCTCACTGCCCCAAAGCAGTGTGCTAAAAATAATTTGGAGTGCCTTAGCAACTGCACAGTAAACCCTTGCAGCATATCCTAGCAACTGCACAGGAATGCATTTTTAAACACTCAGAACCTTTTAGCAAACAAATTATGTAGCAACACCCTTGCAACCACCCATAAAGCCTTGACAACCTAGCAATGTCATAGAAATGCAGAAATACAACTGTTACCATGGTTACCCCTGTAAACAAAGCAGTGCTGTGCTCATAAACACTTTTTATGTGGAGATAACATGGGGGTGGGGGGGGGGGTGTACCCAGTCCAACGAAACCTTTGTGAAGAAAGTCAGTTCACTATTATTTAGAATAAAATAAAACCACTCAAAACTGCTTAGCGTTGAACTGGAAACCACCCAGAACACCTAGCATAGTTCTTTGAGTTATTTTGCAGTTGTGCTTGGTGCGGCACTACTGATGTAGAAATTCCATCCGCTTAGAATCATTAAGCTCTCAGTGTAAGTTTTCTTGTTGTTGTCATGGTTGATTTCTGTTGTGTAGTGTTAGGATGTGCACTCTCTAGTGTATAAGGGGTGTCAGCAGTAAAGGTCGAATGAAATGGACTCGGCGATTACAACTCAAGTGACAGCGCTTGGGTACAAACAGATTTCTCAGTCACCTTGCTTGTCAAAAAAAGTGATGGCTTTAAAACCTCGCTGTGTCCTATAACCGTGAATGAATGTTGAGAAACACAATGTCAAAACCATCTCTTTGCCTTTCACTCTATCTGGGCGTCCACCAACCAACAATCCTGGTGTCATTTTCTCCTTCAGCCAGGCAGAAAGCTACCGCGGTTCACCTGTAGGTCATACATCTATAGACAGCATTTACCTTTTGGAAATGCAATGAATGACAGCTAAATGTGGCCTTAAAGTGTCATCATTCAGGGGTGCATATCGCTTCAATGGTAATGTTTATTGCATCTGTCTCTATGACATTGACTGACATTGATTTCTTCCCCCGTGTTTCTGATGTATGTAAAACCTTTTAGTTTGTTTAACTCAATATCAAACAGGTACAACCGAATATTCAGACCACCAGTTGGTTTTATCTAGCTCTCCATGCTGTGCTATATTCTCAGTTGCATCAGCAGTCAGGGCGAACCATTGCCCGTTCCGTGTTTAATAGCATCACACTCACAACACCGAGTTAAGGCTGAAATCGAACACTATTAAAAGTCAGAGAGGCATTGCTTAGATGTTTCAGGCCGCTGTTTGTTAGCTCACAGAATACTCTAACATGCATCAAGAGTCACAATCTAATATTTACAAAATTAAAGTAAACCTTAAAATGGAGGGTATTTTTAACATAGTGAGATCAGAAAGCCATTATATACTGTATGTTTTCTCCAAACACATGCTACATCAATACTGAGTAGTTTAGCCTCAATTAAATAAGAACAGCCGAATTTTTCGAATTGTTCATACTCTGTACACTCAACAAATGCACCTCATTTTTTTTTTTTTTTTTTATCTTTTTTTTTTCTTGTGCAAATTATTTTTAAACACCAGCCCAGGCCAGTGTTGCCACCTTATGGTCAAAAATAAATGACTGCAGAACAACAGACAGTTACATTGAAGATCACTTGTGTGAGGGAGATTAAAAGACAAAGTAGTTTAAATGAGTACAAAAACATTCACTCATAACTTTTGGAGAGAAATAGCACAAACAGTGGACAAAGATTAAACTGTGCATGTTTCAACTGCCTGTGTTCAAACATGCAATTAAAAAGTTGAGTTTACTTTGGAAGGCTGTTTGTTCGGCTCTACACATATGCTAGGCATTTATGTCAAAGTAGAAACTAATAGTACTGCTACTAACTTAAGTAAATTTTCAGTAGCATGAGCTGTTTTTAAAATAAAGTAGCTTTTCCAGTAACCACTGAGAATTGGTAGAGCATTAAAAAAAATAACAATATTTTAAAATCTACTCAAATGTACGCTTCTGGGGAAGGGGAAAATGCCATTAATAGTATTTATTGTTTTGTGCAGAGTTTCACAGTACATTTATGCATCCGGCAGATGCGTTCCTCCAAAGTGACTTAAATTGAATTCAAGCTATGCATTTCATCAATTGATGCATTCCTTGGGAATTGAACCCATGACCTTGGCGTTGCTAGCACCATGATTTTCTATTAGACATACAGGTGCGCTGCAGGAACAGAATTAAAATTATTAGCATGACTGTAGCTGGTCTATTTTACATACTCATTAGCTTATATTTCGGAAAGCCTGCTGTGGTTAGTTGCATCTTCCCCAGTTTTGTTCAGAATAATGTAAGTGAATGGGAGGCTAAAATAAAATTGACACTGAGAGACAAAGATCTGAAGATGGAGGGCTGAGTGAAATGCCTGAGGGTGGGTTTGATTTAGTCCCAGTGTATTTCTTCTCAAGAACTTGACTAACTGTGGTTTGCCAAAGGACAACTGAGAATGACAGTCAACCGGTGTGCCAAATAATGGTCTTTTCACAGTACCATTCAGGAATGTGTCTCCATTGGCCCAAGCCACGCGTGGATTTGAAATGAAGAGGCAAAATTATGTATTGATTTATCTATTCTCTTTGGAAGCATTGTGTGTATGTGTGTGTGTGCGGGAGCATCTTAGTCTGTGTTTGATTGTGAGCGTGAAAGAGAGAAAGAGGGTGAAATTGCTTATTGAATGATGGAGATAATCTTCCACTGTAGTGTCAAGATTGTCTGTAAAGCAGATTTAGGATATGTAGAATACCCAGAGTTTACTTGCTGCTGTTCTTAGCATTTCTGAGTGGACATTTTTTCCCTTTACCATAGCTGCTAGTTAGTAGGACTCCATCAACCATGCTGCCATTCCTCATGATTAAATAACTGCTGCTTCACTGCGATTCCTCAACTAGTCATGTGAACCTGAGACCCCCATCCAATTCATTCCCCAGGGAAGCGATGGTTGGGTGTATGTGCGTGTTGAATGGCGGGGGAATTTGCTCTCCCTGAGCAGATGTACACACCTGATTGCTTCAGACTCCCCTGACAGTAGCCTAGAGCCCCGGTGAGATGGGTGACCTTGTAGAGAGACGCAGGCAAACCACGGCTGCCTCTTGTGTTACCTTATTTAGGAAGCTTTTGACACAGCTTGCCAGAGACAAACGAGCATCCTCTGTGTCTCTGTGGCTGGGTCACATTGTGACCTACAGAGCGTTCCAAGTATTCCCTATTGCAATGCCTCATTGATCTGGTGGTCTTTTGGGAGGGGGTTGGGGGATCCAATCAATTCAAATAGCCAAACGTCTTGTTATTCAGACTTTATTTCTCTTGATTTTATTTTATTTTAGTCTTTCACTTCTATTTTATTTCATTTAATTTTACCATTTTTAATTTATATTTTATTTTAGTTTTCAATTAATTAAATTATTTATATTTTAGCCCTTTATTTATATTAATTTAATTTTATTATATTATTATTCATTATTATTCATTTATTGTTTTTTTTTATTTATTTATTTTATTTATATTTTAGCCCTTATTATTATAGTTTATTTATATATATTATTACAGTTTCATTGTAAATACATTGTAAATATTTTTTTTTTCGTTTTTAATATTTTAATTTATAATTCTAATTTTATTCTTTTATTACATTACATTCAGTTTTACCATTTAAGATTAAATAATATTTTCTTTTTGTTTGTCATTATTTATTTTTATATTTAGTATTTTATTTACAATTTATTAAATGAAACATTTTAAATATTTTGTTTATTTTAATATATATATATTTTTTTTTTTTTCATTTATTGTATTTTTTATTTTCATTCTTATTCTTATTTATTTTTTATTTATTTTTGCTACTGCACTTTGAAGAATGAGAGCACAATGAATGATTGAAATGATCAGGGACATAGTTAAAAATAAAATTTATTGTTAAAAAATAAGCTTGTTTCTAAATCCTTATGAAGGATATTCAAAGCAGCATGAACGCAGCAAACATAATGTAGCACAAAGCTACATATAAACCCAAGGTTTTTCTTCTTACTATGACTAGTGGCCCAAAGTAAAACTGAATGATCTTATGTTGATGCATCAGTTCGTCATCCATCTGATGTCAGAAAGTTGTGGAATGAGTCATTTTTGCAGGTTCTTTTCCATAAATGCTCTTTTTGGACTGGAAAGGAAGTTTTGAATTCTGAAAGTTACAGAATGTTTCAAAGGGAAATGTTTCATCTGGATTTTTTATCTCGAAAGATCAAGGAAAATTCGATTCCACATGTTATGACTCCTTTAAAGTGTCTCTCACAACTTAAATAAGGGACCTTTTTTTGGATACATCACAAGACAGGAACACCCCCATGGGGGCACTTAGGATGTTTTTGGTGGGCCACTGAAATAAGGGCTGTTTATTAATTGGGCTTTTGGGGTGTTGCTTATTTGTTTGGTTCTTTGACATCCTCTTCTGTGCTTGCTTAGAGTTAAAGACTTGGTTAATGAGAGTGTGTTTTGTTGCATATGCAGATTCAATTAGTTCTAGACACAGACGAATACAGACACGCACGCATTCTCACAGAGACTTTGTTATGCAGCATATCAACAAAACAAAAAAGAAAAGCATGCCACAGCACAGCGGCCACAATACCTAGTCGAGCGTTGAGCTTGTATCTCTTTGAAACATGTTGTGTAGCTGTCCTCGGCTGAAATCCATTCTCTATACTCGCCACCCACAATTATTGCCTTCTGTAAGGCGTGAAACGAGCTGTCAAAACGTCATATTGTTTTCCATGTCGCTGTAAAGAAAACTTTTAAGCTGTTTTTATTGATCAGCTCAGCTGTTTCGCCCAGACGTGTTATTTGTTTATAACGGTATGATGTTGATGGCACAAAGTCAAATCATACAGAGTATCATGGTCATAATTTTGCATTTTTTTTAATCCTTTCTGTTTGCATTTTGCATCCCATGTTGTTAAAAGTTAGCCACCAACTCTATTTTGACTCATGACATTGTCTAGAGTGCATTGTAAATGTATGCATGCTGAATATTAATGAATATTAAGCGAATAACAAAACATTATAGGAAGCCTAACCAAGCTTTTGTCCACCATACAGCACTAGTGAGCATTTAATCTAGTGCAATGTGCTTTAGTTCTTCCGTTAAGTGCTTCTTAAGTGAGAAAATGGTGATTGGATAAAGTTTGCTGTGTTCTGGAAGAGATATTGATCACATTTTGATCCGAGGCTGGAAGTGAAACTCGAGATATGCTTAAAAGCAAGAATTAATTAAATTTCAAACATGTGCTCCCTCTTTGCTTTCTAGACTTTCCCTAAGTGCAAAAAAATGTGCTTAGCATCTATAAGTGGCATATTCATTTCTGAGTAACAACCAAGATTTGTATTCTTTCCCTAATCATTAGGAAAATAATAATTAGTTTCAGGCCTGAAACTGTTTTGGAATATTGAGGCCGTTTCCTTTATAAAAAGTATGATGGTGCCATGGTACAGAAATGGTATCAGATGGTAATACCACGGTACTTTGAAATACATAATGAATCATTCATGACGTTTGCTGTACTTGATCATGGTATCTTTTTTTTTTTTTTTTTTTTTTTTTTTTTTTGAGTGCCTAAGTTTGATTTGGGTAACAGCAAAAACACATACAGTATTACTAAAAGAATACTTCATCTAAAATGAAAAAAAAAAAAAATGAAAAAAAAATTTACTCACCCTCAGGCCATCCAAAATGTAGATGACTTTGTTTCTTCATCGGAATAGATTAGGAAATATTTAGAGTGTCATGTGGATTACTTGTGGCATTTTTATTAGCTACGATCCATTGATGAGCAAGTGATGTAATGCTACATTTCTCCAAATCTGTTCTGATGAAGAAGCAAACTCATCTGTATCTTACATGGCCTCAGGGTGAGTTCATTTTCCCTTTTTTGAGTGACTATTCCTTTAATGGTGTTGCGTTTCCTATATGTTCTTTATCAGACCTGCAGCCTTTCAGCTTGTCTTGTTTGATTCAGTACGTACACATCCTGAAGTGTCAGCTTCAGAGTTACTGTACCTCTTGCTCAAGACTTCAACATTAATTTAACATGTTAATCTATTTAATTTACTATATCTGGAGTAATTAATTCTATTAACACAACCTGTACTCACACTGATAATTTCTCCCCAGGTGTCCATGGGTTACTTTAATTATAATCGTAATTGCACTGATAACTACACTGATTGGCTTTGTGGAACTATCAGTGAATGTTGTGAAGCGAAAAGCGATATGATTAACTTACAGTCAGAGATGGGTCGCGCTGTTTAAAGGCAGTTTTGCATGGGTGAATTCAGTGCCTGTCAGAATGCTGATGATTCTGTCCTAGCTCAAGTCCACTTGAGTCATTTATTTGCTGCGAGAGTGATCTATGCGTTTTGCTGAATTACCACCTGGTGAATTACATCCAGAGAGGTACGCCATGCTCCAGGGAGATTGTAATCATTTGAGCAATACTGCCGCTATATCATGAAAACATAATATGTAAACAGAACTCACACATACATTCTTCAAGTCGATATATTGTTACGATTTTACCGTCAACCAGAAGTGACAGATTTAGATCAGAGATGAGGTAACGCCATACTTCAGTTGATATGCGGACGTAGATTATTATAAATATTCCACCTGTATTTGTGCATAAAAATTCTGTTCCAAAACCTGAAGGTTGAATTCTGGCTGAAGAACTTTTCATTTCTTGGCAAAACTATTGTGAGTAAAGCCGGGATAAATGTAGAGCAGGGATAATTGTATCACTCAGTAAATGCTATAAATGTATCAGTAATAACTTAATGCACAATACACTCACTATGGCTATATCCAATATGTGCATGCACAATTCAATCTTCTACCCTGTTTTAGAATTAATGGAGAGTATTAGCAATTATCACATGGAAACAGTTTTAAGAGAGTAAAAATGTCTTATGCAATGTTTGATTTTGCAGTTTACACTAAATCAAATCACAAATGTCCTTAGTTAAAGATTGTTTGTGTTTGTATGAATAAAACAGCCTGTTTTAGACCATCAAAAACGGAATATCACATCAAATGTTGAATGAATTAATCAAAAGTAGGTCATTTCACTTAAATCAAATCACCATATGGACTAATATCTTTAAATATTAAGCCGCAAAAGTCGATTTAAATATGAATCCTGGATGTTCTGCTTGTCTCTGTTAATGAAAGGCGCAGACGTGCGGTTTCATTTAATACACACACACACTGAAGCGCCCCTGAGACTCACTGTGATTTTAGCGTCTGCTGTCTCACTAAATGAGGACGTAAACACATGAACAACATCTCCAGAACTGCTCTGAGAGTCACTTCATGAGCATTTTACCATTTGATTTAAGTTAAACTAGCGTCATATCTCATACACAGAAGGTATTCACGGCAACCCGTCAAAATAAAAGTCCGATTTGATATAAAGACTGTGCCTATTACTATTTTTCAGTAGAATGCACATAGCCTACTACTGCTACTGCTAAAATTAAACAAACATTACTTTTTAAGGAATAATCACAACATTTCTTCCATGTTTTAATTTTAATAGTAAATCCCCTTTGTTTGCCAAAAAATAAAGTTTGGTTAATTTTCAATAATTAAAAGATAAATGATAAATGAAATTAATGTTTTTTGTTCAACTTTTAATAAATTGATGTGATATACTGCTTGGGATATTTGTGTTGTTTAATATTTATACTATTTATAATTTTTGTGCAGTTACTTGCCTGTCAGTTGTGGCAAAACATTTTGCAGTGTTTACATGTTGTTTAATACTGCATAAAATTTATTAAAATGGATGTTTAATTTCATTAAGTACAAGTTTATTTCAAAATGCACCTACATTTTGTTGCATTTTGTGTTTTTCAGTTGGATAAAAGACTGTTTTCCCTATATATTTCATCATTGAGGATTTCTTCAAAAAAATCTAAAAATCTTCTCATCTCGTTCTCATAAACCCAATCTTGTGTCTCGTCTCGTGAGATAAGTGTCTCGTCACACCCCTAGAACCCAGTGTATGTTCTGCTGATATTGGCATATTTAGAATGCACAGAGAACAACTCAGTGTCCATTTCGTATAATTGTTGAAAATAAAGTGTGGATGAGGGGTAGATTTGAAAGTACTGAAAGTACTGATCAGTTCATTTTAAGTCTCCTTGGGGTTTCAAATTTATTATGGTAAAATATGTGTTGTCCATATTTCTGTTTTATTAGGGATGCACAATACAGTATATTGCTATATATTCATATTATTTCTTTATTTATTTACTTAATTAAACTGCTACTAAGTTTTGTTTTATTTTAGATGCCCATTTATCAGTTATTGGCAATAACATGTACTTATCGCCTTATCCATATCTGCTTGAATTTTAATATTGGTGCAATTTTTATGTCGGGATGAAAATATATGAGTAATAACTCCAAAGATGTGTGAGACAATTTCTGAATAAGTTAGCAAACACCTAAATTATATCCCCTATACTGTATATTTGATTTTAGAGCCTTTTTTTTGTTGTTGATGAAAACCATGAAGAACTGCCAGCTTTGCTTGCCATTTCAAATAATTTCTTCATATGCAAGCAGGGGAATAAAATAACAAAGACACATTGCCCTGTGTGTCGTCTTTGGTCTCATAAACCTGACAGATGCAATTCATCTACCACTTAGAGCCGTAAAGTAATTCTACCTCCATCCGACTAATATACTTTAGTCCAATTAACACTCCTGCCTTTGCTTCCCTGCCGTCGAATAGGAACCTATAGTTGTCCGAAGTGTCCAAATGATGAACGGCCTAAATAAATTCCAGTGCTGCCTCTTCTTCCATTCCTGCTTGAACAGGAAGAAGGTTTCGAAGCTGACAGACCTAAAAAGGTGACCAGGAACAGAGAGGTGTGTGAAGCAGGAATATGGCATACTGGAGGTCACCAACAAAGGACTGCAGAAATAGAAGCAAAAAGGCTTTTATGAGAAAAAAAAAAAAAAAAACAGGATATAAAAAGCATGGTTGAGAGAGAGAGGGAGATTGCCATTTCACTTGTGCTATCAGAGGGAACAACAAATAGAACTGTCAGCCGCTAAGATTTCCCTCTCTATCTTAATGAAATACACTGAGGGTAATATGATGGTGGCGATAGAGATGTCCCAAGGCTGTAGTCAGATTGGGCTCCACTCAGCTGAGAATGGTGCACTTTGATCCCCACCGTTCCATCCTCTGACCCTTTCCTGCAGATGCGGGCTGACGCATCTTCTCCATCCTGTGAAAGGTATAATAGCGGCGAGGAAATGACACTGAGCTTAGCTGCTCTCACACCTGCTCAATGACAGGCCAAAACGCGAGGATGAATCAAGCATGTGACAGCGTAGCCACAGCTGAGACGGCGAGGATAATAAGGCTGATTAATACTGGGCCATCATCGTGGAGATACAGTGAAATTTGTTGGGAGTTGATTGCCCCGGCATCGTGGCTAATCGCGCCGGACGCCCTTGACTCATCACAAGCAAATGTGTTTGCACTGGAGTGTGTGTGTGCACTTGCTGTGACAGCTGTAAAAAGGGAAAGGAGGAGGTGGGGTGGCGGCGTTGATGTCCGACGGCAGAAAGGGGAGAGTGAAAGTCAAAGGAGTGCAGTAATCACCTCACAACTCCAGTTACCATTAGCTCAAGTTAATGGCGAGATTTATGCAGATGTTTACCCTTTCGAGAGCACGCGTCTCCATCTGTGGGCCTCTGCTAGTAATGACTTCTTCTGGAGGGAGTGGAGTCAAATTTGTGCTCTGAACCGACATTACAAGTGGAGATGGATGTCGGAGGAAATTGACATTCCGCTCTTGATGCAGCCCGTCCCCACGAGACATGCTGTAATTAATTGCTGGAAAAATGTTGTCCCTAAAATTGTCTCCTTGAAAGAGACGGTTGCGTCATGGTGGCTCCAGCAGTAATGTATAAATGGCGGAGTGCTTACCTCTCACCAAAAGAATATACAGTCAAAATGGCAATGGATGCATTCTGTGGAAAAACTGCTGGTGAAAAGTATTGTTCGGCTTGCTCACTTTGTCACGGTCATGTCTAAGACAAATGTGCAACGCTGCTGGTAATCGAATTTTCCAATGCTGGAGACCTACATTTGTTTATTCTCAGCATAACTGCCAAGTTATTTCAGTCAAACTGAAATGCACTAACTAGATTGATGTGATGCAAACATTTTTGATGTAAGCATATTTAAAAAATGCCTCATGCTTTGTTTTTTATGTTTTCCATATTCTTTAAAAATGTGAGGTGCAAAGTCATACATTAAATTATAAGACAAGAAATGAGATGATAGATAACCTTACAACAGGGCATCCAGTTGTTTAGGTTAACAAAATGTATAAACGTGTGTTGTTCACAGCGACCGCAGGGCCACAGTGCAACAAATCACCAGCAGTTCCAACAGTGGTGACCGGGGCAATGTTTCACAGCACACAGTTCATAGCAGTTTTCTGTATATGGGCCTGTGCAGTCGACGACCCAGATGGGTCCCCATGCTTACTGCATGCCATGGTCAACAATGCATGAAATGGGTCCAAGATCATTGACATTTGGTTCGTGGATGATTGGAAGGAAGTTGCCTGGTTTGACGAATCAAGATTCCTGGTGCATCACGTCCACGGCTGAGCGCAGATATTCCGATTACCAACTGAGGCAATGGCACCTGGATGCATTGATAGGCAGCAGGCGGTGGTGGTGGTGTTATGCTGTGGGCGATGTTTTCTTGGGACACTTGAGGCCCCATTAACCCAGTAGCACAAACCCTGACGGCTGTCATATATAGGAACATCGCTGCAGACCAAGTGCATCCATTCATGGCAACTGTGTTCCCTGCCGGTGATGGCCATTACCAACAGGATAAAGCATCATGCCACACTGCCAGAATCATCGAGGAGAGGTTTGAGGAACATGATGGTAAATTTCTGTTAATGTCTTGGCCTCCAAATTCACCTGAGTTTAATCCAATCGAAAAGTGGGTTCACGTAATGTCACCACCACCCAGGAACTGGAGTGGCTCATTGGCGTATACTATATAATATCATTATAATGTCTTTAATAATCTATTCTTCAGTAATTCTGTTCTGTTACTTAAGTTTCATATATCAAATAATGACGATGATAAAATTACATGACAGCTAATAATACAACAGGGCATCCATTTTGAGCATTCCTGTAATTTTACAACCTGGTTTCTGGTTTTGTATATCAAAATAAACATGCAAAAGGTCAATATGGCGGACACCAGGCGGGGCTGTGCCATTTCTAGACCAGAATAAAGCACTAGCTTCAGTGCCAAGCTATAATCCTCTTTAATTTGTTTTCAGATGAGGCTTTGGAAACAGCAGCCTGTTCTTAGTACCGCGCACTCAGAAAAAATGTGGGCAGGGACAGCTGTCTTCTCTTCCGGCACTGTTTAATACAGGTTTTCCCACTGCTTTGCCACCTCAGGCCCCCGCTCTGATGAATAATTCTTGCTGGGGTGGAAACAGTATTCTTTACCAGTCATTTTGAGAGGGCTACTGTGCAATCACACATTGTTCAGTGGTCCGCTCAGGCTTGTTATTTGCAATCAGAAGAAAGGGGGCTGCAGCCACCCGGATTATTATTATGTGTATGAGCTGCTTTTCACAAAAAAAAAAAAAAAAACATGAAATAAATGAAATAAAATAATTAACATAAAAAGATGCAGCAATTGAGTTTGAGGCTCACTTGTCTGTCCTTCATTTGATAGTTAAAGTTAAGCTATAAAAAGACAGAAAGATTAAAAAAAAGCCCCCTTCCGTTTTGCTTCTGACACCGTTGTGCTAGATGCAGGTGATTTGTATCCATGAACGCTGGTTCTCCATACAGTGTTATTTTAATATTGCTTTTGTTCTCCAAATGTTCGAGCGAAGGCATGATTCTACTGAAATGATGAAGCACATCTTGAAAGACAGAGGGAGTTAAAAATGCACTGAAACAAAGCATGCAGGCAGAAGGTTGGCAATGCAGGCAGGGCGGCTGGCAGTGTTTTAATCCATGGCACTGCACTGATAAATCGCCACGCGTGTTTCCTTTTTATCCTTCTCACCAGTTGTCTGGCCCCTGAGTAATGAGCAGCCCTGGGTCTTCTCTCAGACTCTTAGATATAATGTCCAAACAGGCGATTAGTGAGTCGCTTGGGCTGTGAATTGAGTAGAAAAAGTGCTGCTCGAGGTGCCAGGTAAGTGTTTAGGGGGCTGCTCTCCTGCAGATTCCAGGCACAGCTACACAGCAATGGGGGAAAGTGGTATATGACGAGCAGGGGCAAGGACTTGGAGGCTCAGCCCATGGGCCAGAATGCTTCAGCAAACAAGGACGCTGTGCCCTTTGCTAAGTAGGGAGTAACACTGAGCCCTAAATTCCTGTGCATTTTATACGGACTTCCAACCTCTCAAACAAATGGAAACACATTAGCTGTTGTTAGGCAGCTTAACTCAGCCTGACCCAGGTCAGTGGCTGGCACACGCACATCTTTTCAACATTGATGAAAAGTGGTAAAAAGTTAAAACCGGTCGGTGATGCAGATCATTTAATTCTCATGTTGTTTACGATATTGTTTCTCTGCGAAAAACTTCAATGAAGAAAAGAAAATGTGTCATGCATAACAAAAGTACTTACTGTCTTTCCAATTTAGTTACTATTTGTCTGATTTAACTGAAAAAACACTGAGATGCTAAAAGTGCCATAGACTGGAATACAAAAGTTTGAGTTTGATGGCTTTGATGAAAAAAGTGTCTTATGCGCACCAAGTCTGCATATATTTAAAATAATAATAATAATAATAATAATCATTTATTCTTATGGTATTTTCTGCAGCCAGTATTCCAGGCTTGGGATCCTTAAGAAAGCATTCTGATATGCTGATTTGTTGCTCAAAATAATTCTTATTATTATAAATGTTGAAAACAGTTATTTTGTTTAATAGTTGTTTTGCAGTTGTTTGTGGCCTAATTGTTAAAGACTTGTTGATATGCTGATTTGTTGCTCAAAATAATTCTTATCTCATTGCTGTGCGACTGGAGTTGAATGGACCTGTATGCTGAGACACAAAGCAGAGTACTGAACCCCATACTGGGTGTACCTGTGCGTGAGACCCTTGAGCAAGGCACTGAACCCCCTATCTGGGTGCCGCAGCTGTGGGGACATGACCAGGTGTAAATTTCCATATTCCGTGTTTCATTTTTAGATATTGGCATTTGCCAGTTTTTGTCCACAGTTGTTCTGTTCCAATATGTAGGACAAATGCAGTTTTTCATTACGTCAAAATTTCTCATGTCAAGAGAAAAACCTTAAAACCCGTAGCCATGGTTAAAACTAGAGCACAGAAGGGACTTATCCTTCAGCCTGTCCATATTCCCTGTCATTTAACAGATCGATGGAAGCAGCACAGACAGTAATCTTTTCCTGTGTGTGTGGGTGTAGACAGCAGATTATATGCTCTAGTGTTTGGTTACGTCAGTGTCCTGCCTCCTTGTATGAACTCACTGAACAAGCCAGCAACATCAGAGGAGGAGCACTGTTGTTTTCTGTTTTTCAGATGTATTGTGCTGTTCTGATTTTAACATAATGAGTGAACTGACAGTGCCTTAACAAACTGTTTCCTGTTAGAAAGAAGCTTTTTTATTGTATTTTTAAGCTTCGCCATTTGGCAGAGACCTAGCAAAGACAGAAAATTATGAGGACTGTTGTGGGGAATTGGATCAAGACACAGCACAAGTTGTATTTGAAACAATTTTTCCTTTAAGAGTGTACTAACCACTAAACCCAACCCAGGCTCATTGGAAAAACATGCTTGTGGAGACTTTTCTGCAAAATGATATGTTGCTTCTTGCACGTTAATTGACATTTCAAAGTGAAATGTCCAGTGAGTGGGACTAAAAACGCAGTTTTATCCAAAGAAGATGAACATGTATCTATACAAACTGCAGTGGCACTAAAAAGCTGATGCTTTATTGATTTTGAAAATAATGTACCACCTACACTAAACCCTACTCTAAACTTAATCAATAATGTTAACAAAAGCAAATGTGAGAAATTTTATCCTGCTTTAGTATTTTTGCTTGCAGCTACAAATCTTTAAGATCCTTTATTGTGACTCAAGTTTCACAGGACTTGGCACCCAAACACTGCATCGCAAGTGCAAGGCTGTATCAGGTGAGCTACTGAGCAGGTTTACTATGTCAGAAAAGCCATACATACACATGGATCTGATTATGTGATGAAAATGTCAAAATATTAATATTAGTAATATTAGTTATCAGAGATCATGCTCTATAGTAAAAGTGTTTTATAGTTATAATGTTGTGCAAGGCATAAGGAATTGTCCAAAATAAGAAATGTTAGCTAATATTAATATTAATTGACTATTTGCCCTATATTTATAATTTGTGTGAAAATAAATAATTGTTGTTGGTGTTTTACCTCCACTAGTGTTAATTTCAGGAGAAAACAGGTAATGTTGGGATTGTTTTAAAGGGAGAGGCATGTTTTGAGTCTAGGTTGGCTAAGCTTTGGCTGTGATATGAAAAAGCTTGTTAAAGCTACTGTACACACCGACGTTTTGAAACACTTCCCTGTTGAATGGGATCCGAGCATGGTTCCAGTAGTGTTTGCGGAAGCTAGGCTACTAAAAGAGTTTGAGTCTTCTCTCAGTAGCAAATATTACACACATAGAATTGATATCGAGCTCTGTCAAGCAATCATTGCACTATTTGATTTCATTTTATCATTAACTGACACAGTTACTGATCATGTGAGGGGGTTTACGTGCCTGGAGTGCCACTTCACTCATCTGTCGTTGTACTGTGATGGTGGGACATTTCATTTTGAGGGTTGCTTGACCGAGACAAGAGTTTGCGGATAGAGAGATGACAATGCAAAGGACCACTCACTGGAGAGGCTTGTTCCATAAGGCCAAGAACAAAGAAGCATGTGTTTGAATTTGATAGATGGACTCTACTATTTATGCTCTCGCATTCACTGGGAGCTCTCTCCAGATTGACAATGCAGCAGCACTTCTCCATTCTATCCTTGTCTCATTCCGTATTGGTAACTGTTGCTCACTTGACCTGCAGCAATGCAGGGGTCTCCTGATTGAACATACAAACCATGATTGATCTCAGAGGTTAGTCAAACAACTGCCTCACTCTACTACAAGGACCTTCCACCCTGGCCGGTAGTCTGGATTTAGCTGGCAGCAACGGTTGTGTTTACCTTATTAAAACAGATTGAAATATCTATTTGCTAGCCACTGTGCTATTCAGTCTTTATCAGGGTTTCTTTTGAGATTTGTTGGATGTCGTTCTTGGTTTGACTTAAAAAAAAATGAGTAAGTAAAACATTTTGTAATATAATTTTGTCACTACTATTCCACTACAACTGAGAGTATGTAGTTCCCCAGCTGTTTCCCAGTAACAAGCTACATTTTCCAACAGATAGTGATTTAGCATTACTAAGTTCTACTGTACATTGGTGTTATTAATGACACCTTACACATTACAATGGAGCGAGCAAATAATCATAAGACATTTTCTTCTAAACTTGGACTATCAGATTTATTCTAGTGAATCAGTTTGTTCAGATAGTTTGTTTAAATTAATCAGAATGAAATGATTCTGTGATTCAAATTGTACATCAATCCATAAAGTTTCCTGTTACAATAATTAGTGTATAATTTATTTAATATTTAATTTATAATTATATATTATTTATGTTCTAAATAATTGACATTATACTCTAATATTTTATTATTATTATTATTATTAGTCATGTTGCCATCATGATTATGTGGTTTTGATAAACTTTGTAGTCTAATACTATGATAAAATTTAGATTCCATTTAATGCAAAATTATTTTTTTATATAATTCGAAATATAAAAGTACATCACAGAACTACAATTAAAAATCAAAATAAAATAAAAACACTTTTTTTCTATATGTTTCTATATGTGTGCGTGTTTCTTATTGCTGTGCTCTGGCAACCAAAAACAAGGCTCAGTTTTCATGAATGCAGGCATGAAAGTGTGTTAATGAATACAGATGATCCATCAAAGTTGATGTTGAGGAGCCTGTATCATCACAATCCACAGGGAAATGAGAGTAGATTTTTGCTTCATTTCCATCGATTATGTGATTATAATTGCATAACCTATAAAGCGATTTGCACTGTGTAGGCTGCATGCATGATGCACATGCAAATGTCATCTCCTCTCACAGATGGGTTTTCTAAAAATGTCTTTATGTCAGTTTTTGATGGAATGCAGAAATGTCATAAAAGCATTTTACAATTGCCTACTTCCATGGTAAGGGAACATTTCTGGAGCTATTGACCTGCGCCTGGAGATTTTTATATAATGGCAGTGCAGTTATTGTAAGAATTAGTGGATCTGGATTTGGCTTGACTTTTATATCTCATAAAAAATATATATATATATCTGGAAATCAAGTACACTACTTTATATCTCCATCCTTCCATCCATCCATTGTGTACTTGTTTTCCAGATATTTTATAAGATCGATTGCATTAAACTTCTAGATGAGTTGAATAAATTAATTTGAAGCATTTATTAGAATTAATTAACACTGACATTCTATGCATTTTTACCTTTTTATTTGATTTGCACTTATTAAGTTTACTTCTAACTGAAAACTTAATTTTTCCAAGACATTTTGATTGCCTTTAAGGCATATATTTCTGTTTTGAAAGACAGTATGTGTGTTGACTGAACCAAAATTTGTAGGTCATGCAGAAATCCATACGCAAAATAAATCCTTTGCAAATATAGCCTAATACAGCTGTTTAATTCCCTAAACTCCTGGTTTTAACTAAGCCGTAGGACTCCTGATCACTGATGAGAGCTCAAGGCCACATTCAAGTTAGGTTATCTTGTTAACTTCTGTTGCCAGTGATTGTTGTGCCTACAGGCTTTCAAATGTAAAGAATTTTTGCCAGCCTTTAATGATATTCTCAAATCAAATGAGAAACTCGCCTTGGGCCGAGCGGTTTGTGAACAGTTCATGTGCCATAATAAATGTGAGGGCATTACTGTTTGCATGTCAGTTGAGCGCTATAACTTTAAATTAACAGCGTACAAACATGCTGACTTCCCCCTTTTAGGACCTTGGCAGAGCTCAGCATATTTAGGTCCAACTTGCATTTTGCAAGAAATAAAAAAAGACAGAATCTGGAACTCAGAAGTAGAACTGTTGTCTTGGTCTTTCTGCATGTTTGCAATAAGTTGTTTATCTGACTGGGAATACAGACTCTGAATGCTGCCCATCTGTGACTTTTGCCAAAAAACAGAAAAACTAATTGATTTAGGGGTTAAATAAGAGAGATGGAGAGGACAAGAGAAATAAAAAATGACAGACCACACTAAGTCTAGACGACCAAGATTCTTAAACTTTAAATATTTATCATTAGAGCTGCTTTTCACTTTCATCTGAAAGCCACTCTCTATTATCATATTATACTTCCCTTATTTTCTCTTCTGTTTGCACTTTGTCTGTGTCATTGCTCTGCAAATATTGATGACTCCGTATGATTTATCGTTTGTGTTTGGATTTTTCATCATTTCTAAGTCACCTTGTAAAGTGTGAATAAATGAGAATGTCTGGAAAACATTCTATATTCTTATTCTTGTCAAAATTAAGTTCATGGTAATTTTTCACTTTGCAAATTGTGGTTTGTCTGAGAATGTGCAGACATTTACAGTAACATAACATTAATGGTTGTATTATACTGAGGAGAGAGTAGTATGACAAGATTATAACTGAAAGTTGTACTTATGACAAAATAATCTTTCAAAAAGGTTATTGTGTGTTATTGTGTTGTGATTTTTATATATATATATATATATATATATATATATATATATATATATATATATATATACATACTGTATATATATAATGTATATATATATATATATATATATATATATACTATATATATACTGTATATATATATATAATATATATATATATATATATATATATATATTTTTTTTTTTTATGTATATTTTTTATGTATATTGTATATACATACACATACACATACACACACATCAAATATATATATGGTTTAATAATTTTGTGCACTATTGGAGTCATATGACTATATGACAGATTTTTTATACTTTTGTCTATTTTGAGATGATTAAGGAGTGAGGGAGAATAAGGTCAGCTTATTTTATGCTAGATATTGCATGTGGCAAAGTTTTATGAATGCCTGGTATTGGTTTGAATGACTAGTAAGTGTTTATGAACGCTTGTTGATAAATGCTTTTTGTTTACTTTGTTGGCAAAAGTTGCATTGACAATTCATGCAGAGCATCATGGGACAATATTGTGCGTTAGACTCATCAGATCAGCTCTTTGGTTTCTGAGTTCTTTGAGGCACCAGAACATACATTCCATTCAAAAGTTTGAGGTCCATTGTTGGGCAGTAACACATTACTTAGTAACACGTTACTGTAATTTTATTACTTTTTTAGTATTTGAATAATTTAATGCGTTATATTTTTTCAAAATAGTAATTATATACAATTATACAACTATACAATTATAATTGTATAGTTACAAGCCGAGTTCTCTATACGTTACTGCCATGTTACATTGCTGACAGAATGCAGTGTTTTATAATCTAGAAATTGTAAAAAGAATGTAGCACACGCACTGTCAAGTCAAGTGCCAGTGGATTAGAGACCTGCTAATCTAAATCGCAGCGTGGGACAAGACTTGATAGGCGAGTGCAGAGACTCGTGTTTATGTGGGATGCGGGAGAATAAAATTATTCACGGGACTCCCGTATAATAGAAATATCTAAACATAAAATATCTAAAACAAATAAACTGTTATTCAACTATTGCACAAAAGCAACATGAACTAATATAAAATATAAAAGATTAAAAGGTGCATGCATTTACAGAGTTTCTATTTTGGCTGTTTGCAGCGTTGAGCAATGCAGTGCTGAAATTTGCGTGCTCACGAATCCTCTCATTATAACACACAAATTGTAGACATTATATAAGATTCATTGTGCATATATTTATTGTGTTATAACAGAGATTTGTGAGATTGCGATGAACTGAGATGTCTTTTAGAGATTATAAATGCAGCGTTCTTTGCTAGCATTCTGCCATCCAAACCATGCACACAGCAGCCGCTTGCTTAAGTTAAAAATAACAGTGTTCTGTGGATGTTGATGCTTTAATGACAAATATTTATCGGGAGTGTGTATGCTGGGATTTCATAAATTTCATGGAGAAAAAAGTAACATGAAATAACGTAATCAGAACAGCAACGTGATTACTTTTAAAATGAGTAATTTTCAGAGTAACTTGCCCAACACTGTTGAGGTCTGTAAGATTATTATTATTATTATTTTTTTAATGTTTTTGAAAGAAGTTGCTTATGCTCACCAAGGCTGCATTTATTTGATCAAAAATCCAGTAAAACCAGTAATGATGTTAAATATTATTGGATTTTTTTTTTTTCTGTTTTAATATATTAGAAAATATTTTAGTATGGTAAAGCTGAATTTTCAGCAGTCATTGCTCCAGTCTTCGGTGTCAATGCTCCTTCAGAAATCATTAAAACATGATGAACTGCAGCTCAATAAACATTACATATTATTATCAATATTGAAAACAGTTGTGCTGCGTAATATTTTTGTGAAAAACATACATTTCATTTTCATATTTTTTTTTAATAGAAAGTTCAAAACAATAATTTTTACTTAAAATATAAATATTTTGTAACCTTAGAAATGTTTTACTGTCACTTTGCTGTCAATTTAATACGTTCTCGCTGAATAAAACTTTTGAACCATTTAGTTCATAACCAGATAGTAACTTTCTATCACTATCAAGCCCTAATGCTTTAAGAGTATTTCTAACGAGTTTAACACTTCATGGCCGAATATTAGGTCTGCAAATCAGTTGTATCAATATAAACCTTATCCCGTCCAGCTGCAGCAGGTTCTTTGGTACCAGGGCATCTTGTCACATTTGGCCAGGCTCTCTCCACAACAAACACACACACACCCATCAGACTCGGCACTCCAATCGCCGGAGTAGGAGAGATAATGTCGACAGCCCACAGCAATTAAAACCCTCAAGTCTAGAAGCAGCTGATAGGAGCTCCTGATTGCTGTCTATTCTGTTGTGCATGAGGAGGAGGTAGATTAGAGATGTGTCATGCATCCCTAAGCCTAACACTCTCTGGGCTCGAGTGTGTCATTAAACAGTAAATCATTCTGATTGAACATGCATCATCTCATAGCAACTTCATGACAAACCCAGTCCCAGCTCCAGGAGGCAGATCATCTTTTTAAGCGGCATAAATCAGCTGCCATCCATGTTCATCATTCACAAATCCGCTTGTAATGCTCGCAGTTCCCACTCTCTTCATCCGAAACCCTTGAATATTAAAGCCTATTCAACACATGAGGCACGGGCTCCTGGCTTCATCAGCCATTAAGGTGCTATTAATGATTGGTTTACAACTTTGTCTGAGATTGTCTTAAGGAATGTTTCGGGTTCAAAATGAGCTCTATCGACAGCTTTCGTGGCATTATGTTGATTATTACACAAAATAATTTTGACATCTATCCTTTTTTTTTTCTTGTGGTGAGATTATTATTTATTATTATTATTATTGTTATATGAATATGCAAATGTGAGTTTTCCATATATTATGTATTGTTATATTGTATTTACCATTTTTTTATATATATTTTATTTTAGTGTTAATTAATTAATTAAATTATTGACTCAAATTATGGTCTATGATAATCAACATTATGCTACAATAGAGCTTAACTTTAAAAAAGTGAAATTGTCTTGGACACAATATAAAATTAAGAAAAGCTGGCATCACAATATTTATATAAAAAACACGATTTTTATCAAACGTTTGTTAATTATGGCAAAGAAACAGCTACACTCTGTGTCTGAATGATGCTTGGCATGATTGCATTGATTGCACATTTTTGTTGTGGGTCTCTAATCGGCTGTTAAACAGAACTGCTTCAGAAATCTGAAGTGCAGTAATAAATGTAGATTGTGATTGTCTAAAATAGAAGAAAATAAAGCTTTGACTTGTTTTAGTTTGCTTAACTTATAGTGTTACATAAGGAACATGTCACTACAAACAATCTATATTAATGCACCACATGCAATCATGCATGACAAGAAAAAAAAAGCTGAAATACTTTAACAAACATGGTTAACTTTCTAGGAACTAGTTAATGTCAATCACTAATATGATTAATTGGTTTTAATTAGGAATAACCTTATACAAATAACTATTTCCCAGGTGCACTTTAAATGTGCATTAGAATTTTAATGGTTATATTTATACAGTATAAGTGCTAAAAATCACTGCAATTGTGGTTATCTTCATTACCAATCTTGATTTAAGGGCTTTTTATTTATGAGTCGGCTATGATCACTTCATTAAGTTGGAAAGGATTTTGCATAATTGCTGGTCTCTTGAATCATTGTACTGTTACCTAATAAGGGAAACATACCAATTGTCTCTGCAAACTTACTCTTTAGTTAATTAAGATGTCATTTGCCTGTTGTTTCCTCATACTGCTGAAAGGTGTGTGTGTTTATGAAGTTGGAGTTTTCTTTTTAAACTCTTCCCTCCAGTTGCCAAAATGGCAACAGAACAAGAGGCAATCAAGAAATATTTACAGTATCAGCTGCTGCTCTTCTGAAGGGTTTTAATTGCCTAGTGAGGCGAATTATCTCCTATTCTTGAATTAGGTGTGGAAGCTGAAGAGGAACACTCAGTGTTCAAATGGCCCAATCTACGTTTTGATAGATTTAGCCATTGAACATGCAGATCGTTTTATTTGCTTTTTTAAAAGTGCTTTCAATGAAGGCATGATCTATGATTGTGGAACAGTTGCCCTCAATGTATAAACTTTACTTTTCAGAGAAATTATACAATTATTAGTATTATTATTTCTGTGATATCAAATAAAATGTATACAATTGTATGTTATGAAATTATATATTTTAATACATTTATATGAAGTTTTGTTATTGTTATATAATTCATATACTACCGGCCACAAAAATACAGTAAAACTGTAATGTTACAGTTTAATATAACTAATATTATTATCAGTGTTGGTAGTGTACCATGGTTTCCACAAAATATTAAGCAATACAACTTTTTTTCAGCATTGATAATAATAAGAAATGTTACTTGAGCACCAAATCAGCATAATAGAATTCTGAAAGATAACGGGACACTGAAGACTGGAGTAATGATTCTGCAAATTTAGCCTCACCATCACAGAAACAAATTATATTTACAAACTGAAAAGACTTATTTTAAATTAAAATAATATTCAGTTTTTACTGTATTTTTTTATTTTTTGATGAAAAAAAAAATGCAGCCCTGGTTTAAAAAAATGATTCCAAACTTTTGACTGGTGGTGTATATAATTTCAATTTTTATATTTATATATTTTAAATCATTGCATGTATATATATATATATATATATATATATTATATATATATATATATATATATATATATATATATATATATATATATATATATACAGAGAGAGAGTTAGATATTGCTAACATCTAAGTTAACATTTAACATGATTAAATTCTCCTTATTTACTGATGACTTTGGTCTCTTTTCCTTATCTTCCTCTGTCTCACAACAATTTCTTGGCTCAACACAACACTGTTTCCTCAATTAGATTTAAAATTCACGCTCGCCGGAGCACCTGCTTCTAAAATACATTGAGGAACAAGGAGCATCTCTAAATCTCCTCTAGAACAACATGTCTGCGCTTTAAGGGCCATGTGGCCTTGGTGCTTAATGTATCTCAAGGCTTTGTTCCAGAGATGCTTTCTCAGCATAAACACACAGATTTCATCTACCCCCTCCCCACCTACCCCAGAGGAACAACAGAGCTGCTTTGTTCCACCCTATATTCTCCTGCGAGGTACCATGAAAGTGCTTACAAATTTCTGTGACACCACAAATCAGTGGGCTGTTTATCCCACTTATGATAAAGCAGAGAGGAACGCTTGTAGACAGCAAAGTTGGCCATTCCTCTCTTCCTGGAGACATTTGCTTCGCTATTGATGCCTGGGAAAGCCATTACCATTAATCACACCAAAGAATTACATGGTGCATGGGTCCAGCCCGGTCCATCTCGCAGTTGTGTTTAGATTTCTTGTTGTGCCTTTGGCAGATTACTGTTATTAATGGCAGAAAGGCCGCTTTGCAAACTCTCATTAGATGTTATTTTAATGGTGAGACTGATGGATTAAGATGTGGCAGAGGCCATGCTTGCTTCTACAACCAGTTAATATGAGCCAATTACTGCAATGTGCTCGCTGGCCTGAACATTTTTTATTTATTCAGTGATAGTCAACTCAGTTCCGGTTCATTTCAGATGATTTTAGCTCTTGCACACTCAGCATTTTGCTACATAGCCTATGCTATACTTAGCCGTCGCTTCAGCTCCCAACTGCTTCCTGAGGCAATCCATGAGCAGTGCTGTTTTTGTTTTGTTTTTTCATTTGTTACTTGGTAGTTGGTGATGTGTTTTTTATGAGATGTTGCAGCAGCTTCATGTCAGCCCTGCGCTCCAGCTCTTCAGACATTTAAGGCACCGTTTTAACAGTGACATACCAGGCAGCACAGGAACTGCATTAATAAATGTTTGGGGCACAGTGGAGATGTCTCACTGACATTTAGCTGTAATATCTGGCCTGGCAGAGTCTCCGATACATGTGGTAGTTGAAGGTGAGGAGCAGATGGAGAGTATGCAGGCTATAAGCAGGTCTTTCACAGGGCAGATCAATGCAATGCTGCAACGAGCCAGAGTAACGGAATATGCTGTAAGCCTGTTCAGTGGATTTAAGCTTTGGTTAAAGCTCAACACAACACATGAGCGGGCATAGAACTCCAGAAGTATTAGATATGTTCAGCCTTCAAAGCCTCAGATATTCTATTAGAATTCCATTAGAAAACAAAATTGTGAATGGCACATAAACACAAAATGAAATGTGGTTGGCCGCTTTAAATGTTGTTCAGATGGTCTCTTCCTGTTTTAGTGGGCGGTTCTTGGGCAGAATAAACTGTGAAGTGACTCATTGCCTAATCAAAATCTGACTTTGTGAGACTACTGGGACTGGCATCAGAATCCTCTAAGAAATTCTGCTGTTGATCAGTCAAAAGTAGTTTTAAATATGCTTTGATGAGGTGGACACTGTTAGATTAATGTTAGATTGATATACAAATTAAAAAAGAGAAAATGTTGTGGCTGAAGTGTAGACATGAAAATAAGCATGGTGTCCTTATTGTGCCAAGGGAAATGAAGGTCAGGCTGTACAGGAGGGCACGTCGTCATCATCTTATACTTAGACCTCAAGGACACCTTGCACATGCACCAGGGAGAACTGGACCTCTGCAAAGGAGAGATGCGATGCTGAATTTATGGTAGTGATGACAGGCGTAATTAGCATCAGGTGCTAACAAGTTGCCAGCAGCAGTACTTTGTCATTCCTGCTCTTGTCCATCCTTTTATGAGCTTGGATGTTTAATGTTCTTGAAATAAAAGATATATTTACCTTATTCCTTTACGCCTATGACGCTTTGCATGAATTATGGGTGAAACTTCCGTTAAGCTGTAAACAATCAGTGAAAGGCTCGCTCTATGAACGCATTAATGCATTTATTTTTTAACTGGGTACAATGAGATGACATTATTCTACTCACCCTTCAACCATCAAAAATTAAAATGGCATTTAAAAGTGTAAAAGCATTAACAAGGTACTTTCAAAAGACCGTGAATAACCCCATATGCACGATTCTTTCCACAGCAATAACAGAGGGATGAAATATCACTGAAGTATACAGTATCTGTATCGTGTAACATCCGTTGCCCTTAATCAAACATACTCATTAACATCAGCATTGCGTGATACAATTTCAAAGTGATTTCCATCATTTTGACAGATAATAAATTGTATTTACCAGTGAAAACTTACAAACCTGGAAGGAAACAAGGATTTTTGTGCATTTCAGTGAATTATTAATGGAATATATTGTAAATTAAATCGGAAGAACAGACCAAGAATGTGCAGTATATGTTGTCTTTTTACATACTACTTCAAAGAAATAGTATGTAATAGAAAGGGGGAAAAGAAAATAATCATGAGGAAAAGAATGCAGCAACTGAAAAGAGCTGTTGTCATAGATTTTCTTGTTATAACAACTCACATTAAAAATACCATTACGTTATTCTCATGATGTCTAAAAATAAAACTTGAAGGATAATTGACAGCTTATTCAGTCAAACAGATGGATAAGCTTTATTTGTAGGGCATTCTTATATGATTTGAAATTATTTGCTTCAGGTTTTTATTTTTTTATTTTTTTTTATGGAAGTTCCCCACACCGTAATTCAAAATGCAGTAGGCTCATCATGAATAAGGTGGATATACTGTAGGATGTGCAAATAAGTAAGCAGATTTAATTATTTTGCTCCTATCCAATAATAAAAATTATTTTGGTTCTATCCCATAATATGCTACCACTAAGTCAAATAATGAGAAAGAACCAAATTGCCTATCACAGCTATCCTGATGATACCCAGATTTGCCTAGCCTTATCACCAAATGACTACAGCCCCATTGACTTCCTCTGCCAATGTATTGATGAAATTAACAGTTGGATGTGCCAGAACTTTCTTTAGTTAAACAAGGAAAAAACTGAAGTCATTGCATTTGGAAACAAAGATGACGTTCTCAAGGTGAATGCATGCGTTGACTCTAGGGGTCTAACAACTTATAACCAAGTCAGGAATCTTGGTGCGATTCTGGAGACAGACCTAAGTTTCAGTAGTCATGTCAAAGCATTAACAATCAGCATACTATCATCTAAAAAACATTGCAAGAATTAGATGTCTTGTTTCCAGTCAAGACTTGGAGAAACTTGTTCATGCCTTTATCACCAGCAGGGTGGACTATTGTAATGGTCTCCTCACCGGCCTTCCCAAGAAGACCATTAGACAGCTGCAGCTCATCCAGAACGCTGCTGCCAGAATTCTGATTAGAACCAGAAAATCTGAGCATATCACACCAGTCCTCAGGTCCTTACACTGGCTCCCAGTTGCATGTCCCAACTTCCTGTTTCAACAGAATAAATAATCATAATAATAATAATAATTTATTAAGACCTGTGACTGCAATTTCTGGTATTTTGAAAGCAGTCATGATGATGAAGTTTGTGTAAATGTCATCTTATTCCATTTTACTTGCTTTGGTCTGTTTACAACAGGGGTCACCAAACTCAGTCCTGGAGGGCCGGTGTGCTGCAGAGTTTAGCTCCAACCCTAATGAAACACACCTGAACCAGCTAATCGAGGTTTTACTAGGTATGTTTGAAATGTCCAGGCAGGTGTGTTGAGGCAAGTTGGGGCTAAACTCTGCAGGACCATGGCACTCCAGCACCGAGTTTGGTGACCCCTAACTTACATTCTGGTTGTTGTATCCGTCCCTCAACTTCAGGTTGACAAGCTGAATCTTGCCAGATTGGCAGCAAACGGCTATTTGATGTGAGTTTATGCTGGTTAGGGCATGATGCTTACAGTTTGTTGACATCAGAAGGATTGAGCATTGGGGAGACCCAGGCGTGATGGGATACAGGATGTGTCATCTGTCAGAGGTTCGCCAGATTGAGCTGATTTCCCAGCAGTCCAGAGCAGGTATGAACGTATGCCCTCCTTTGTGATACGGAGACGGTCTGAGAGGGATTTAGAAGGAGGCATGTGCCAAGAATAGTTTGGTTTTAGATCATTTAGCTTTACCTTACAGAATTCCAATGTGGCCTTGGGCTAAATGCTGAATGTGTCCTTTATTCAGATGTAAACAATACGCTACCCTGAGTTTTCATGAACACTCTCATGTTAGCGGTCCGTCCTATGAACCTCATTAGTATTTTCAATAAATATGAAGACAAAACATATCTGCGGGAATTCTTGACTCTTAGTCTCTGGCACAAAGATGACAGATGGCATTTCTGCTAGAGGGTGTTATGAGTTTGATTCAATTACAGTTGAGTCATAGGCTGACGCATGTGAAATAACATGTAGCAGCGAAGTAGAAATTGAACTGCCTGTGTGGTTAACAGCTACATCAATTGCGAAGTGAACTTCTGGGCTGACCCCCTCATCATTGCTCCGTGTAATTGGGTAATCCGGCTGTGGTCTTCCCTTAAGCTAGCTCTAGCCAGAGACTTTGTGGCTTAGCTGAGCCTGACTGCTCGCCCGTGGGCGCAGTTATTGGAGAAAATCAGTGAGTTCTTCCAAACGCTTCCATTCCTGCTGTGGCAGTTTGCCCTGTCATTAAAATATTTTGTTTGTCGGCTGTCATTTCTTATGAAGGTTTATGAAAACTAGACCTTTCCCAGTTGTACATCAGTTGGGGCAGAAAGTGTTTGAAATATACTGCTCAGACCCAAGTGCACAAGTCCATGTGATGAGCTATTTTAAAATCCCTGCTCATGGCTCTTTCCATATCAGTAGGTCACGCAATATTACACCATCCTGCTCATAGTCATTTTTCGGCCCAAAATTAGCATGAGAACACAAAGGCATATACAACCGCTCACTAAGGAGGTGGCTACCGTAGCTGTGATCGGGTGGGAAACTGTGTCTCATTTGAATTTCAAAAGCAGAACTATTAACAATGCATAAAGAAAAGATCGGACAAAAGAAGTGTTACATCAACATGCTTCGTACAACGCTGGTTCCAATTTACAACTTGTAATTTATTCTTTAGTCTATATTGTTTAAGCATTGACCCAATAAAGGATGCTATTAAAATGCTGGCAGAAGTTAAGTTAGTTCATCTAGGGAAGTAGAGACAAGCACTATTCAGTGTTTTTAGACAAGTTTAAAGTTCCAAGTATGTGTGTGTGTGTGTGTGTGTGTGTAAATATACAGTACACCACTGTTCAAAAGTTGACCAGTAAGATTATTTCCTTATTTATTGCTATTATGAAGCAAGGATGCATTCAAATTGATCAAAAGTAGTATAAGTAATATCCAAAATATACATGAAGAGTTCCGATGCAAAAGCCTCTAAGTGCCATGTGAGCATTTTTATCAGGCTCACATTTATGTTTAGTTATTTCACTTTAATTGCATAGAAAAGGACCTATACATTGCTATTAGAGTAAAATTACTGAACCTAAACATAGGAGCCTGATAAAAATGCTCATTTTAGAAGAAAATTTCTCTCTCTCTCTCTCTCTCTCTCTCTCTATATATATATATATATATATATAAAACATACGTACTGTGTACACACACACACACACACACACACACATTAATACACTGTATTTATACGCACATACACGCAAAGTAAATACTGTATATTCCAGCTAGAATAAAGTGTTCCATCTGCTCTATTTTAAGTGATGATTTTCTAGCTCTTTGAGTATCTTTTTTTTTTTTTTTGCCTACTAAATGATTTGACATTTAGATAAAAATACCACATATGAACAAACGCTTGACTTGCGCCAATTTCTCCAGACTTTCAAAGCTCTTTATGGACGTATGGGTGCTAACTGGAAGGGATATTATTTGAGAGCTTCAGCTCCTTTTAATGACCTGTAGCTCTTGAGGCTTATCCATTCAAATCTCCTCCGGCATAAAGATCCCTTGAGCGTGATGATTAAATTAAAATGCTTTAACAAGCACATCGAGGTGCAGCTAGATCTCAGAGAGACTGCTTCACATGTTGCACTGGCAGACCACCTTACTGGAATGTACCAGTTTGGATTGACTCTTATTCACAGAAAACTGATCTGAAACCGTCTTCATAATTTAAAGGAATAGTTCACCCAAAAATGAACATTTGCTGAAAATGTACTCACTCTCAGGCCATCCAAGATGTAAATGAGTTTGGGGAAATTTAGCATTCAGTGGATCTAAGGAACCTCTGCAGTGAATGGGCACTTTTCACTTCACAAGTCATTAATTGATGGACTGGAGTTTTGTGGACTCCTTGTAACTTGCTGTGATGTTTTTATCAGCTTTTTGGATTCTCGTTCTGATGGCACCCATTCACTGCAGCAGATTCATTAGTGAGCAAGTGATGTAAAGTTAAAAGTAACAAACTCATCTACATCTCGGATGAACTGAAGTTGAATAAATTTTCAGCAAATTTTTATTTTTTTTTGGTTTACTATTCCTTTAACAGAAAAGTCCATCTGCCTGTGTCCATATGGTGCATTTAACACATACATTGTATGTTCAGCGATCCAGCTGTGCTCAATTTCTAGAAGGCAAAGTTTGGGAGAAAGTGATTTCTTGGGGTTCAGACTCCATCACAGTATGGGAATTTTGAAACCAAGTGAGGTCGCAGATCTGCTGGAATTTGTTCTCATCCCTTATTTCCCTTGAGGCTTAGAGTGAGCTGCTCTGTTTTCCACTTAGATACATGTACAGAATTGCCAAGTCAATTCTGTCAGTCTGACACAGTGATAAGGGCTTGGCCGATGTGGTGAGCAATTGAGCTGTTTTGTCTGACAAGAGCTAATTGAGACCTCAAGATGGACAGATTATTGAAAAGCACAGAATTGGTCTGGCGAATCTTTTTTTTTTTTTTTTTTTTTTTTTCGTTGTTCCTAGAGTATTCTGAGGCATGATTCATGCTCAATTTCTTGTTTGAGCACTTGACAACAATTGTTGTTCTGGGCACAATGCATAATTCATTGGGAGACTTAAAACAGCAAATGGGTTTTAGAAGCAATGTTGTTCTAAAAGCGCTGTGGGATCTTGAGGAAATACATGTTGCTGTCCATGGTCCTGAAATTGTATTACTGCACTGTTGAAATGAAGAGTAATATCTAATGTGACATCTCTATTAGGTTGAATGTAAATATGATCCAAATGTAAAATATATTTGATTGTAAAACACAGCGTCAAGGTTGTAATCACACGGACACATCAACTGTCAGATTTTCCACTGAATATTGGAATGAATACAGATTTGGGTATTATAGTGTTTCATTCTCCAGGTAACAATAACTCCCCCAGAGAGCTTTCAAAACTCAATGTTTCTCATTTCTCATCAAAATTCAATAAATCTGCTGTAGTCTACAGTCTTCAATTACATGTTTTATCACTTAAGGTAAATGGGATGATTGGCAGAGTGTGCTGAGGAGTTTTTTGTTTTTATTTGTAACCTACTATGATGGACTTAATTTCTCAGCATGCACTGGCATGCAAGTTTGGATATCTCCTTATGAAGTGATGTTCCAGATGAACATGAAACATCTGCAGTTATCATTAGCTCCTTTGATGGGTATTGAATGCATACTGGGTTTCAGTATAAATGCAAACAAATATAGTACAATAAATAATCAAATTAAGTTTTCTCACATTGATGTTCTGGATCTCCCTCCTCTTTCACTGTCTGTGGTAAGAGGAGTATCGACTGGTTAGATGGATAGACTGTGCAGTCAGTAGGATCCAGGCCACCTGCTAGTCAGATAGAGAGAGTGCTCACTAGAGCAGGATATTCCCATATTTATCCTTAAGAGGCGAGAGCCCTTCCACTTGTGATTCATGCCTGTACCTAAGCATTTTGATAAATGTGTTTTCAGTGTGTCGGAAATGTGATCAACTTAGTAAATTATGCTCATTAACTCTCTAAACCAGGAGTATTTTGTTGATCAGGAATTATCTGCATATGTGGATTTGGTGCACGGATGCAGAAGAATTTGTTTTCCATAAAATTATTTTGAAACAACACAAAACTTTGTTAGTATAGAAAGTCAAGCACACAGCTATTTTTGCAAATTTTTTAACAACACAAAACTTTGTTAGTATAGAAAGTCAAGCACACAGCTATTTTTGCAAATTAAAAATAGCACATTTTTGTGAAATAGTGTCAGTTTATTTGCAGGGTGGGACTGCCGTAGCCAAGCTGATTTGGAGACAAGCTGATTTGGAGACAAAGTGTCCATGGCTTAAGTGTAATTAATGGAGCAAAAGAAGCTCTCCTTCATACGTCTGCTTGCGTACAATGTGCTATTGAAAAGATCTGAATTCAAGTATGAAAGAAATATTTTCACACATTTAATTTATTTATTTATTCATTTATTTATTTATTTATAATTAATTTTTAAAACTTCTGCATTTTTTATTATTTGCCTGTTTGATACTAGGGGAAATGCAGATTCCTTGAAGAGCCAGTCAGAGTTATGGCAGAGTTTGTATTGCTTCATATCTTTTTTTTTTTTCATAACTGATTAGAAGAATATTAGAAGAGAATAAATAATATGAATTCTCATTTAATGTCTAATTACACAAAATTAGCACAAAAACAAACAAACAAAAAACCTAACTTTAGTTCTGCAGATTTGGACACTTCATATAATTTACATAATTTTATAAACACAACACTTATTTTAGTTTACTTTTTTTTCAACAAATGCATATCTTGCCATTTAATGTGCAATTTTATCTAAAACTATCTATCTGAAGGTGTGTCTCAAAAGTGGATGCAATGTTATGATGTTAAACAATCATAAGTTTTTGCAAAGTGCTGCAATAAAAATAGCAACCTGCAAAGTGGTTTTTATATCTGATTTAACTCATAAAAAGTGTTTGTTGGTATAAATGAATGTATTTAAGTTAATTCAGTGATATTACATAATATTTTTGACTTTAATAAAACCAGTTTACTTAGATGTTATCAGTTTAGATTACCATTTTTTCAGTGATGTTTTCATCGTTGTCTATTTGTGCATATGTGTTTAAGGCCTTGTTATATTCATAGAACTTGACATTTTGAGTGATTTTTGTTTTGTAAGATTCAGCATAAAAAAACATGCTTTGGTTATTTTGAAGTGATAAACTTTGTTTCCTTAGCAACAAATAAGTTTTGAACTGGCAGTTTAATTCATTTCTGTAATAATTCTGAATAATATGATCAGTTATATCATGAAGTGGTCTGGTTTATGCTAAGCTTTTCTACCTGCTCTTCATGTCCCCATCACCATCTGGCCGTTTGGCTCTTTTTTTAAATGTGTGAATATGAACATTTTCCAGTGATGTCTTTCTTTGCCTCTGCAGGATATCTGACGGTAACGATAGAGCCATTGCTACCAGTTGTTGTGGGAGATACAGTGACTCTAAAGTGCAACTTCAAGACAGATGGAAGATTGCGAGAAATTGTTTGGTACAGGGTAAGTTGCTGTTTTTTGCATATGAGCTAATATTTCATCATCAGTGTATTGTTCATAATCTGTTCTTTTATTCTCTGATTGGATCTATTATTGTAATTGAACATGTTAATGTTTAGCCTTTTAAACTGTCTGGTCTTGAGGCTGCTTCGTTGTAGATGAGTTCCTTCCTAAACATCTCTATAGAATGTTTGCTTCTTATTGGTCATATGTGGCATTACCAATGGTATTTTGGTGGGATTTGCTTGTTGCAATTCTCTGATTGGTGGAGATTTTCTCTGCAGAATTATGTGTAAATTTGTTTTTCACCTGGAATTTTGTAAAACATGATTATTTAAAAAGTTTGAATAATGTGGATTGATGGCTTATAATATTGATTAACAACTTAATGGCTCCCAGTCGGTCTGTCTTAATGGTTTATAAATGATCCTTAAAAATCAGTTCCTCTATGGAGCAAATAAATAGGATTTTTATGGAACCCAATTGTCTAATTGCATTGACTGCATTGATCCAACCAAAGACGTATATTACAGGAGGAACTATCTTTTTGTCTGACCAATGGAAGACAAACAGATAGTTTGGGAATCATTTTTATAATTCTGTTTGTTGACAATAGTGACACAGAAACACTTCACCTTTAATATTTAGCTGGTCATGATAGATCCCAGCTGGATGCTTCATATTTTACTACCCACTATTAGTGGATTGCCAAACAACGAACATATGGAATAATTAAGCAATTGCAAGAGACAATTCTGAATAAAATTCTACTGTTCTACCAACCAATATGGACAAATCTTTTAGTTGTAAAGATGTACCGTGTATCTACACACAGTCAAATACTGTGATCTAATCATGTACAGACAGAGGGTTGAGGCCATATCTGTTTAAGGGCAAAACACTGTCTCTGATTCAACCTTCTGTTCACAAATGAGACACATCTACTGTCTCCAGACTTGTCTTTGCAAATGCTGACCTTTCCAGACAGAACAAAAAGAGATTAATAGCACTTTACATATTAGTTATAGTCTCATACATCATACTGAATGGTTAGACAGTCCCACTGCATCAGTTCAGGTTCCAGGAAGCTTGTTTGTTGGTATAAGGTCTCTTCCCTGCATGATTGGTTGTTTATCGCACAGATGAATGTTAACTTCTGGGGTTTTGTTGACAAAAAAAAAAAAGTTTATTAATGATTGAGAATATATTTTATGAAAATATTCAAAGTTTCATCTCACTTCCTCTTAGAGTTCTCTGCCTGTGGAAATAGCAAAAAGCACAGGGCTTTTTTTGCAGCAGAACACATGCGAGTGATAATGAAAGGATGCAGAGCACGCACTTCTGATTGGCTTCGCAGCTGAGAAGAAATGTCTATTTGCACATTGACAACCGCAATTTAAGGGAAGCGCCTCTGCGGGCAGAGCTGTCAAAATCACCGATTGGCTTCTGATCAAAACCGCAAGGTGGTAATATGAACCAACCCGCTGTCTCCTATGACTGCTGATCATCACACAGCCTAATGCATTATAAATCAATTATCTGCACTTGGCTGCCAAAGTTTCTTTAATCTCAGGCTTTTATTTGACTAAACTGTCGACTTCTCAGTTTTCGCTTGTGCTCGAAATGTAACTCAGCTTGATTTCCACCTTTGGGATTTACAATATCTAATCAACAGCTCTGGCGAGTGACACAGAGGCTGTTTGAATAAAAGATCGCAGCTGTGGGTTGTTCATTACGGGGATGCTGTTATCTTGACAGGTCCTGTTTGAAGGTTTTGTAATGCACACCATAGTCCGATTTCTCCTTTAAGTTTCTCTGTTAAGCAAAGGGGCTTCCTCTGCTGCTCAGATAAAGGATATTACTATGGAGAGGCTCTTTAACTAGCGCTGCCAGAAAGCACTCTTGCCAAATTGAGGCTTGTTGCCTGATTGGAGGATTCGTTTTCGTCTTAATAGCTGCCTCTGCTTCAGGTCCATGACAACAGCAAATCAAGTTTTGAGTGGAGGGTGCATTTCAATATCCACTGGCATTTTACATGCATAATATGTGATGATGAATCAAAGCTAGTTCACACTGCTCCAACAAAACCTAATAATTGTTGGAATATGGTGCTTGGTGTGGAAATGTAAAGCAAAAAAATATTTATGTAACAGACTGTTGTAGAATGTTTAGAATGTTGGTTTTATTCCAGCACTGTGACCAGCCTTAAAATATAGGCTACTTATTATTACACGGCTCTATTGAATACTTTCTGATTGGCTGGTTGCTGTACAGTGTTACTGTGGCTCAGTGGTAGAGCATTGCGTTAGCAGCGCAAAAGGTTGTGGGTTCGATTTCCAGGGAGCACATATTAGGAAAAAAATGTTAGCATAAATGCACTGTAAGTTGCTTTGGATAAAAGCGTCTGCTAAATGCATAAATGTTAAAAATCAGATAATTTTGAACAAATGCCAGTGTTGTTATTTTTGATTAAAACCAAAACGATTCAAATCATTTTCATTAATTTAAATAAATCTGAAATAAAATATTAGATGGAAAAAAACTTTAAAGTAAAAGTGTAAAAAATGAAAGTAAAACTGAAAAAAAAAGAAAATAATATTAATAAATATTATAATAGTATGGACCATAAATAATAATAAAATAGCACTGGTAATTACCACTCATTCTGGTAATTTATACATTTTGGCAGCCAAACAGCTTACAGTAGCCACTGACTTCCATAGTATGTAAAAATGCTATTTAATTCAATGGCTACCGTTTGGTTACCAACACTCTTCAAAATATCTCCTTTGGTTTTCAATAGCTGAAACAAATTCATACAGGTCTGGAACAACTTGAGAGTGAGTAAATGATTATGTGTGAGTAAAAAAGCAGAATTTTCATTTTTTTGGGTTAACTATTGCTTTAAAATAGAGAAGGACAAGTAAATTAGGATTGCAGATGAATAATAATAAATAGGCTAACTTTGTAATATTGCTTTAGAGTTTGTCTTGTTACTATGCAGTATACTTCTACATTTTAATGGCGTATTTTTCTTTGAGATAGCTTTAAGTTAATTTGCAAGTAAGATGATGCAATAAATCAGTACTTCATATCCATGTGTTTATTTATTTGCAAAAGTACCCTTGTAATATACAGGAAAATGATCAGTGGTTATATATTCAAACTTATGTTTTTTTTTGTTTGTTTTTTTTTTGCAACCAAAATAATAATAAAAATAAATTGTTAAAAATGTGGACAAATTGAGAGCAGTTCTCTTTTAAATTATACTGTAGTATTACAGTGTGTTAATGGTTTCAAGTGCTGTGTGATGTCAGCATTTTTTCTCATTTAATAGATTCCCTCAGGTTTATAATGTTCTTGTGCACAGACTTTGAAAGTCAAGAAGGAGCCCGCCTACCACACTCACTGTATCTTTAGAAGTTAAAGTATTAATGCAAACAGTAATCCAAATGCATAAAAGCATCCAGAGTAAGTGTAATATTGCAAAAGGCTTTAATTAATGCAGGTGTGTCCCTCTTTCCCAGTAAGACCATTGGAATGTGCTTTTATAAAACTACAGACAAACCTCTGATGCCTTGATGATGCAACATGGGTTATGCTAAAAATAGATACAGAAATTGCTTTGAAACTATTTTATATTATGCCCATGGAGCTGGGTGAGAGCTCGAAATCCTGGGAAGGCCCATGGAGAATATTCCTCTATGAAATGCCTGGCAGTTCATTTCACGTTGTGCTTGTTCTGATTATGACATTCTAATGAAGAGATACCCTCGGCCCTGTCCCACCGGGCAGCTCCACGGTGATGGCTTCTAACGCTGAGTTTCCGCCTGACTGCCTATTGAGTGCCACTCTGAATTACCTGTGATCTCACCAGATTAACCCTCTCTTGCTCATTACTCTACACCAAAGTGCAAGTTTACACATGTTGGGCAGTGCTTTGCTCCCGATAGAAGGTGTTTAATACTGATTTGCCCTCAGGACGCATGTAGATTAATACCTTGTTCCTTTATTTTACACTGAAAGGATTGCTGCGATGTGATTTGCAGATTAAAGAGACTATGGGTAAGTAATAGCTTCTTTTTTTTTTAGTTAGTTTGTCAACTAGATCAAACAACTTCTTAATATACTCTACTGGTTAAAAAGTTTTGTATTAGTATTTTTAACGTTTTTTCAAAGTTGTCTCTTATGCTCACCTAGACTGCATTTATTAAAGCTGAATTGTCAGCAGCCATTACTCCATTCTTCAGTCTCATATGATCCTTAAGAAATCATTATAATATGCTGTTTACTTCTTAATAATTTTGTTTCAAAAACATTAAAAACCTTATTCCAAACTTTTGACATGTAGTGTAGTTTAAATAAGAAACAGGCTTCAACGACATAGTGGTTGGAAATTGTCTGATATTGCCGAGTCATCAACATAATGCTAATGAAAAGCTATGGATATCATCAAGCAACATCTCAGAAAGCTCATTTTTGTTTTCCAAAGTAAGGTCAACCTTTAACTTTCATGTGCGCATCCTCGTAGTTCTGGCTCCCACTCAGCTCTAATATTCCGGACACTTTGGTTGTTTCGCAGCTTAGTTTGTAGCCCACGTCTCTGCAAATCCCATTACCACTATTGACACTGAACCACACCATTACAGTATGCAAATTACTTTGCTCTTGGCAAGATAATGCAGCTTTAAGGAGTGGAGGAGTCTTTCGGACCACCATAACGGAATGTTACCTCAACTGCTCTTGTTTGTTTGTTAGCGCTATATGTACTGTCAACTGCAGAAGACCTCTTGACCCAGAGGTGATCTCAGACTGAATAACAAAACGGTTTCTTAGCATTAAACCTGTGAGGCACCAATTTCCGTTTCCTGGTTTTAGGATTCCTGCACTTGGTTGCTATAGTAACAGAAGTGTTGGATGCTGTCTGTGCGTTCTCACTTTGTGTACTTGGTGTACTCCTGTGGGGCTCCCACGTGCCACACTTTCTGCTATTTTAGAAGCCCTTGTGTAATTGTGTCATGCAAATTTGCTCCTCGGCGGGGAAAAAAACTCTATAGTCTTTGTCGAGAGTTGCACAGCGGAGCTAAAAATATTGTTTTCTGGATATTTTTAACCTCCCACGACTCTAAAGAATCTAGATTGCTTTCTGAAGGTGGTGCTTTATGCTGTGTAGGCTGTCTGAGGTGAAGGCATGGGAAAACAATGTGATTATTAGGGTTTTTGGCTTCATCAAAGCCTCAAATTAAGGCGCTGAGGTGAGATGACCTATGAAATGACAGGAAACATGTGGTTTTCCTCATTTAACAAGGGTTTAATAATCTGGATGTTGCACAAGTTGCATATTATTGCCAAGTAACTCAGACTTATGAGGGTAATATAGCATATAATGATAATCAAACAAATGGTCCACGTAATTGTTTGATGTCCTGTGATATTTATGCTGAATGTGACTCTGAAAAGCTTTAAACCAATATTCAGATGTAAAAATAAAGAACAAAGATGTTTTCTTTTTTATATCTAGCATAAATCCACATAACTCCAGTGCAAATGATGCTCTAAATGTAATATTTCTGACTAATGAGCCCCTAAAAGATAGACGATTTGGCTTAGAAAATTACTGCCTCTGAGATTGTGTTATCTCTGAAATTAAAAAAAAAGGAAAAAGAAAAAACTAAATGCTAAAATGTCTTCCCAATTAGTTTTTTAAAGGCCTCTACCTTCGTTCATTAGATGTACTATGCTTTTTGTCAGATAAGATGGTGTGAAAATAAAGAAATTAATTACAAAATCAAATAAACCAGAGTTTGCTACAATATTTCGAGTTGAATTTCATGCTAAGACTGTTTAATATTCCTCTCAGAAGCTATGTCCCATTAAATTACATTGGTTTAAATGAAAAATGCAGATCATCCTATCAATGCCAGAGTTGTTTTTCCAAAGCAAATTGCATCTGATGGTTTGTGTGCAAAAGTGGAGCAATATGCAAAGTGCAACATGCATTTGTTGACAGGCACTGAATTTCATTATGCATCGACTGTTTTCATATAATAGAGTATGCTAATAGATTACTGTGTAAACATTCAACAGAGCTATAATTTGTTAAATAGTTGTAGTGTTGGACACGTTTTGATAATTTTTTTATTTTTTTTATTTTGTTAATTAATTTTACTTTATTTAAATTCAACATTTTCCCCCTTTGTATATTTTCAAAAGTTGAATGGTTGCTGGTTTGCTAAAGTGAGGTGTTTTGAAACTGCATAGTTTTAACGTAGTTTAATTGTCTGTCATTAGACTTCAGTTACCAGATCCAAGAATAGGCCATTTTTGAGCAACATTTCATATAAAGACATTGAAATCTTTGTAGGACATTTGTAAAAATTCCTCTGCTGTAAGTAATAATGCTTTTTTACGACACTGCGGGCATCGTTGGTCTCAAAACAGATTTTCTTAATCCATCTTGCTATCACAGAATGATCAAACAGGGCCGTGTTTACTGAGCGATTAGGAGTGGCTCAAAGGCTGATTGTGACATTTGCATTAGAATAGGAACGAGATTTTAATTCTCGGCCTGACTTTGTCATAGCCCTCTGCCAAAAGCATGTTTTCTTCAGGAATATGGGAAAAAGGCGGAGATGTTTTCAAAAAAAAAACTCCAATTCACTTTCACAGTGCTTTTTTTTGTTTGTTTTCTTGGCTTTGTCACACTGCATTTTAGGGAGAGACGGGGCCTGTGTCTTTGTTCAGAAGAATCAAATGTTCCTCCATTGTAAAGCTGCCATCTAGATATTTTTCCAAACCCTCTGTAAGAATTTCTATTCCTCTTTTTAGAAGCACCCAGTACAAACCGGCTGGACTTGATGTACGTCTGAAAGGTTCAGCGATGTGGCCTTTGCCATTTGAAAGAGCCAACAGCTTGAAGAGGACTGATTGTAGAGAAGTGCACCCTGAGTTGATTTTAGAAAGGGGTTTACATGGCCACCACACTGCGCTCTGAAATGCATTTTTCCAACATATGTCAGCAGGAAACAGACTGTTGAATAAGTAGGAAAAAAATACAGCATGAGGGTAGATCTCCATTTAACCAAAGGAGCAAGCCTGCATTAAGAGGAGAAAATTTAAAGGGATAGTTTGCCGAAAAATGAAAAAGTTAAATAAAAATGTACTCTCATGCCATCCAAGATGTGGGTGAGTTTGTTTCTTTATAAGAATAGATTTAGAGAAAGCTTTATTATTACAACACTTTCTCGCCAGTGAATCATCAGTGAATGGGTGCTGTCAGAATGCGAGCCCAAACAACTGATTAAAACATTGCAGTAATCCACACGACTCCATTCCAAATGGTATTTTGGCTAGAATGTGGATAACTTGTGGATTATCGCAATATTTTTATCAGCTGTTTGGACTCTTATTCTGATGGCACCCATTCACTGCAGAGGATCCATTGGTGAGCAAGTGATGAAATGCTAAAATACCCCAAATCTGTTCCCATGCAGAAACAAACCCATTTACATTTTGGATGGCCTGAGGACAAGTACAGAAAACAATCTGTCAGTCCAAAAAAAAAAGTTTAACATCACTTTAGCAACTTTGTGGTCATGTGGGGATAGCCGGTTCTTTTCACATCTGAAGCAAATTGTGGTAACTCTAAGTGATTTTGACAGCTGTGAATCAATCCTGGAACATGGTTATTACTGTCGAAATGAAGCATCTCTCCCTTGCCCTTTCTGACTCTCCATTCTCCAGTGGCCTGAAGTTTTGAGCTAGATCAATGGCCACTGCTTTCGTCCTGTGCTTATCTTTAAGGTACGGACCACAGCTATTTAGGTCAGCTGTGTGGCAGAGGAAAAACAATTAAAGAAACCTCTCTCTCTTCCTCTGGGTATAACTCTTTGTGCGGAAAGATGGGTTTTTGTAATAGATTTTTGTTGGTGTAAAATGAGACGCTGACCTCTGAGTCCACCAAGCTCAAAGGCGTCTGGAGAGGCGAGGGCAGCGCTGTCCCCGTGGGCTTGGAGCAATATTAATTCTACCCATCACTCGTTGTGATGATGTTAGTCATGCTTCCAATAAAGAAAAATACACACATTCATGCCATCACTAAAAAAAGCTTTCAATAATATTTTAAAAGCACGATTGGATGCAAACAATTATGGCATGCTGAGCAGGGCGCTGAACCACAACAAATATCTTGTTTGTGTTTGTTTTGGCTTTTATATGTCCTCAGCTAAGTGTTTGGATGTCTGGTCACATATTAAACAATTTTTTTTTTTTTTTTTTTTTTTTTTTTGTGTGTGTGTGGGGGTGTGTGTGTGTGTGTGTGTGTGTGTGTGTGTGTGTTTGCTTCCAGTCGTCTTGTACTTAGAAGTATCCGTGGTTTTGTTTATTTTTATCTTTTTTTCCCCCCTTTTTGTTTGCTCCAGTTTGCTCCAGCAGGAACTGCTTGTTTGGACTGTTGTTTTCCCACTCTCATTCTGTTTGGACTTGTAAATTGCAGACATGCTGATCCATACCATCTCTCTGGATTATACTGTTGACTCTATTGTTTTGTTGTGTATTAAGTATGTTTGTTATGGTTTGTTTGATATTTGTATATTTTTATATGCATATATATAAAAATAATCGCAATTACAATTACGGATGCCACAATTACATAATCAATTGTTGTGTAGTTTCTACACTCCATACACCATAACTGTAAAGGAAAAAAAAAAAAAAAAACAGGTTTTTAACATCTTTGCAAATTTAAAAAAAAAAAAAAAAAAAAAAAAAAAAAATTTCCATTGCATAAGTATTCATACCCTTATCTGGGGCAGTTGAAATTTAGCTCAGGAGCATTCATTTTGCTTGTAGATGTTTCTACACTTCAAGTGAAGTTAACCTTTTTCAGCTTTCAGCTGGGCAAATTCAATTGGAAAGGCACACACGTCTTTATAAAAGTTCTAACAGCTGATAATGCATATCAGAGCAAAAACCAAGCACTGAGGTCAAAAGAACTGCCTGTAGAGCTCAGAAACAGGTTTGTATCAAGCCACACATCTGTGGAAGAGTTCAGAAAAAAAATCTGCTTCATTGAAGGGTCACAGAAGCATGTAGTCTCTGTTACCCTTAATGGAAGAAGTTTGAATCAACCAGGACTCTTTCTAGAGCTGGACTTCTGGCCAAACTGAGCAACTGATGGAGAAGGGCTTTGGTTAGTGTGGTGATCAAGAACCTGATAGTCACTCTAGTTGAGCTCCATGATCATATGTGTAGATAGGAGAAATCTACAGAAGGACAAACATCACTGCAACACTCCACCAATCTGGGCTTTATGGCGGTGTGGCCAAACTCAAACCTCTCTTCAGTTAAGGCACGTGAAAACACACTTTGAATTTACAAAAAAAGCATCTAAAGGACCCTCAGACTCTGAGAAACAAGATTATCTGGTCTGATGAACCTCAATTCTAAGTATCATGTTTGAAGGAAACCAGCTCTGCTCATCACCTGCACAATACTATCCCAAAAGTAAAGTGTGCTGGTAGCAGCCTCACGCTGTGGGGTTGTTTTTCAGCGGCAGGGACTGAGGGACTCGTCAGAGTAGAAGGAACGCTCAGTGCAGCAAAATATAGAGATAGTCTTGATTAAAACCCAGTCTAGAGCATTCAGAACCTCAGACTGTGCAGAAGGTTCATCTTCCAACAGGACAGTGACCCTAAGCACACAGCAAGAGTGGCTTATAGACAACTCCGTGAATGTCCTTGAGAGGCCCAGCCACAGCCTGAGCTTGAACCCAATCAAATATTTCTGGAGAAACCTGAAAATGTGCATCTGCCCCCATCCAACCTGACAGAGCTTGAGAGGTGAAGAGATTAGGAGAAGAATGGCAGATAACTGCCAAATGCTGATGAGCAAAACTTGTTGCATCAAACAAAAAAGACTTGAGACTGTAAAGGTGATTCAGCTAAATATATAGTTAAGGGTATGAATACTTATGCAATGTACTTATTTCAGTGTTTTATTTTTAATACATTACGAAGCTGTGACTATTCTGTTTTTGCTTTGTCAGTATGGTGTATGGAGTGTAGATTGATGTGGAAAAAAGTAATTCAAAGTAGTTTATCATAAGGCACCAACATAATAGAATGTGAAAAAAAGTTGTGTGAATACTTTCGCAAGGCACTGTATATAAACAAAAAATCTATAATCTTATCAAACTGAATTACAAAATGTATAACAATAAATTCATTATGTAAAATATGTGTTTAGATATTTTATGTTACACATTGTTATTTATTTATTTGCATTTCATAAAACACCTTGAGCACTGGAATGGCCCTATATAAAGTCAAGTTATTGTAATGATTAGTGGTAGACATGGCTAGTAGACATGACTGATCATAAGATAGCATAGTGTCTCCCATGATGGAGCGACCCACTGTATGTAGACAACTTTTTCCAGGCTGCAGATTTGACTGATAATATTTTAATCATATTTGTTGAAAGTGCTATTAATCTTTGTGTAAACCATTTTTAATGAGGGAAATATGACTGAGTGCCACTTTAAGTGTTTAAGCAGCAGATTTTGTAAGGATGGTTCACTCTCAGCCTCACACTCCACTTAAAAAGCTGTACAGCAATGGGATTAAACCCTTCTCCACTCCTTTCCATAACGGGGGCAAGTGACACATCTTACCCCTCCCCTTCCCCCCATCCCCCCCAACCACTCAAAGCTTCTATCTTTGCTATAATTCCTCCTTCCAAGGGCTGTTCATTTTACTTCTAATCTGTACCCAACCTTGCCTTGCCCTTCTCCAATCTGTTCGTCTCTTGTGACCAATCATGGCTTAAGTCACTTAGTCAGTTAAGTTATCATTCAATTTAGCCATTCTGACAGATGAGTTTATGCACCTTGTTATCCTTGATATAGCATAGTGTGCCAGTTTATGTTGATGTGAGTTGATTTTATTATGGTCTTGATTACAGTGTTGTTATGGAATGGTCAGTGAAAGGAGGTATGATGAAAAACTGAAGAATTATTGGGAACACAGTCCTGTTGTGCTTTTAAGTGTGTTTTAAGTCTACAGATTTGACTGTTTGCCAGTGTGCTGGTTAAAAAACATGCAAGAAAGCGCTTGTGAGTTGCGTGATGGATAAGGCTGGAATGTTGTAGAGAAATGCATTGTGCAGGGGTTGCACTCCTGATGCTGTTCCCATCTGGAGCATTTATATTTTTTATGTCCCTCATCTTTGATGTTCACTCACATCTCCATCTTATGATTCAGCTGATGTATAAAGGATAGTTATGGATAATCCCTCAAGCTTAGAGAACATACGCTAGACCGTTTCAAAGAAAACAGGCATAAATGTGATCTTTTATTTATTTGTTATTTTCCATTGGACACCTAACTCAAAAGCCTTTCCCCTAGAGCTGGGCTTTAAGCTGGCAGTCCACAAATCCTTAGGGAATCCATAAAGGTTCAATGGAAGGTCCGTGGATTGGTATGTCATAGCATTAAAAAAAAAAAAAAAAACATACCAGATCTTTTAAATGTTTCTGTAAGAAGTCTCTTATGCTTTGCAAGACTTCACTTATTTTATCAAAAATACAGTTAAAATAGTAATATTGTTTTTGTTATTTTTTTGTTGTATGATTTTTATGTTTTAATTTATTTTATATTAAGTTGTGTTGGTGAATGTGTATTTTGAGCAGCCATTACTCCAGTCTTCAGTGTCACATGATCCTTCAGCAATCATTCTGATTTTGTGCTCAAGAAACATTTCCTATTATTACCAATGTTCAGCGTTATAATTTGTTATTTTTATCAAAGCAGTTGTAATGCTTAATATTTTTTTTTGTGAAAACCATGATTTTCAGGATTCTTTGATGAATAGAAAGATCAAAAGTAATTTAGATTAGTTTGATGCATCCACGCATAATATTACATTCTTTAAAAGAAAGGATGTAATTAACTGGGAATCTGGGTGAACATGTTGACTATGTAATAATGTTTTTACAATTATTTAATTAAAGAATTATAGAATACCCTTCTGAAAAGAAAAGGAAAGAAACTTACTAAAACCAGTCTAACCTGGTGTTTCATGGTTTTGCTGGGTAAATGTGCCTTAAACCTCTCTAAAAACCACCCAAAAAGGCATTCTGAGACCAGCAAATCAGCTTAGGCAGGTTTAAGCATTTTTTAATTTTTGTATTGTTACTGTTTTTTTTATTATTTATTTATTTTTATTTTTTTTTTCAAGCATTTTTATATTAGGAGTCCCTGGTTTAGCATAAAGTGTGGATTGGGAACCCCTGCTTTAGAAAAATGGTATTGGGATGTTTGCTATAATTCCACTGTAGACATTTCGATTATTGTTTCTTCTTTCACTAGGGTAAAAGAAACCTTCTGTAATATTTTTTTGCCCAAACAGAAAACATATATACTGTAAACAGTCCACTCCAAGTGATATGACATCATTGAATTTTATGACATGAGTTAAAGGCACAAATAAATGTCAGTTTTTAATTTTTCAGTTCCATGCTTACTTATCTTGTACATCATAATATCTCTGTCTGCTTATTGTTTGACCATGTGACTGTATATTTGTATTTGTGTTCATGTTTATATAAAGTATCCTTGGGATTTTGAAAAGCGCTATATAAATAAAACATATTATTATTATTATTATTATTATTATTATTATTATTATTATAAAATGTCCTCAGGGTGAAAAATCCACCAGATTTCTTGAAGCCTGTCTGCAGTGAGACTCTTTTTTGTTGACCAGAACACACCAAATGTTTAATCCGAGGGTCAAATTGATCCGTCGTCAGATTTTAAGCAGCACCACTTATCAGGTGTGATTTCAAAGAACAAAGCTACACCGGTTAGGGCTAGCATTTTAACCACAACAGAGATGCTTTCACAGTACATTCAAGCCAAAAAGTGGCGGCCAGAAAGAAGTGTAAACCAAAAGCAAACCCGGTGAGAGGAACAAAGAGATATGAGATTTGGAGCAATTTCATTGAGTGCGTTGCTGTGGTGGCTATGACAGTCATGAGATTGTATCTAAAGCAATAACTCAACAAGTGCTAATAACACATAGGTATGCTATTTCTCACAAGTCACCGCTCACATAGTGCCAATGGCACAGTGCTGCTCAACACCCAGACAAAATTGCTGATCAAAACTGATGACAATTCTCATCGTTCTCACCTTTGTTGTGAAATGGGAGATACTGGTGACAGAGTAGGGCATTCATGATGAGGCTTTCAACTCTTAGAGTTTGAGTGCTACATTCCTGATCTACAACAGAAGATAAGCTTTGCTATGTCTCATAAAGATTCCTGTCTGATTTAAGCTCTGATCCGAGACCTAGTGAGTATGTAGGCAGCATATTAAAGGTTGTTCCAAAAGATAAGAATCTTAATTATACTGCCCTATAAGACACCTTAGTTTTGACTCCATGCAGCGCTGCACTGAAAAGTAACAATTTATTGGCTACTGAAACAACTTTTTTAAACAAGCCTATGTTGGGTTGCTGGCTTTGGCTTAGTTTAAGTGAAGTGAAATGAAATGTAGCCAAGTATGGTGTCCCATACTCAGAAATGTGCTGCATTTCACCCATCCAAGTGCACACACATAGCAGTGAGTAGTGAATACACACACACACACACACACACGCAGAACAGTGGTCTCCTAGTCTGGCCAAGCTGGTCTTTAGCTACGCTAGCTGGTCTACCAGACTGAGACTTTTAGCTAAACTAAAACATGCTTTCATATATATATATATATATATATTATATATATATATATAATATATATATATATATATATATATATTAATCAAAACCCCTCAGGTTAAGAACAGGTTAATGACCACAAACCAGCTTAGTCAAGGTATTTTTTTTTTTAAGACTTGTATAGTGCAGTATAAATGTGTAAAAAATAATTAAATATTACTTTTCACAATATTTGTGTGCGCTATGTATGTTTATGCTTATTATAGCAAGTGGAACAGAATTTCAGTCTCTCCAGGCCTTTGTCTTTTTCTAATGTTGCCCATGTTTACAGGCTAATAATCAGTTGTCTGAAAAGACAACGCATTAGGTTTGCTTGCTGATTGTTATAGTCGGGGGATATCGACAGTCTGTTCGACACTTCTGTGCTTTGCTCTCTGTCAGTATCAGTGACTTGCTCAAGGGAAGTCTTGGACCTCACAGACCGCTGGCAAGAAAATGAATTACCTCAAGACTTGACTTGAATGCTTAGAATTGTAGACGTGAGATCCAAATGAGAGGTGTGAATGAAAATGGCTGCTGACTAATGCCTGTAATTTGATTCAATAGCGCTGATGACATTTTGTCTAAATTGCAAATTGCTTTGGAAAACAATTTTGTCTCAGTAGCATTGCATTGCACAGACAGGCAGATAATCAAAGGGTAGACAAGAAAAATCACATCCAACATGCACAACACATATACGCGTACATACAGTGGAGTCCAAACGCCTGATTTAACATTTTATGAAAATATAAATAAAATAAAACAAGAAATGTGATGACATACAGTCATTAAGATCATATTTAAGATTGTAGTATTTTAGATCACTATTCGATTATGGATATTTGTGACATTCTGAAATGCACTTTTAATTCACAGTTTTATGCTGATATTAAAATATAATTTCTACGTCATGTTTTATGAGAAAAAAATAAAATTAGGAATATTTGTGACATTGAGCTGGTAAACATTTGGAAATTCATGTTTTTAATTCTGAATAGAATAGAATAGAATAGAATAGAATAGAATAGAATAGTTACATTTTTTAAATTAGAAAAGTAAAAAAATGTATATAATATATTTTTTACATAATTTTATTTTTGTTATCAGAAAATTTAAGATTATTTGGGAAATTAAGCAGGTCAATATTCTGAATTGCATGTTTCAGTGCAACATTTAATTCACAGTTTTATGCTGATGATATGATATGATATGATATGATATGATATGATATGATATGATATGATATAATATTATATAATATGATGTGATGTGATGTGATATGATAATAATTTTTTTTAATATTATGTTTATGTGATATATTATTTTATAATATGTTATGATATTTTATTTGATCATTTTTTTATTTTTTTTTTATTAGATGTTGTAAAAATATAATTTTTTTTATTTTGAGCAGGTGAACATTCTGAAATTCATGTTAGATTTTCAATGCAACTTTAAATTCAGTCTTATGCTACAATGCATGCAGTCATATAATTTATACTTTATTTATTAATTAGAAAAATGAAAAATCGCATAATGTTCAATAATAATCTCAGATTTTTAGATTCCACCATACACACAAAGGGACAGTTCATGCTTGATGGTGACCATACAGTGTATTTGTGTGGGCGTTTTGTGTTGTCATACGCTGACATAACACATAGAGTATGGACTTTAGGCTGGCGTTTTATTCAGGCAGAACAGTTAAGCCCTGGAGGCAGTGCTGCAGGCTGGTGATGTAATGCAGTGTTGCTGTCAATGTGTTACTGTGAGTTTTACCAATACGTCTCATCACAGACTCCCTTTGCTAAACCCAACATTTTACTGAGCTAAGTCATCTGTGTTCTAGGTAAATGATGTAACATGGTCGAAAAGTGTTCTCCTCACTGGTGTTTTGTTGTGTGTGCATTTATTTATTTTTTATTCTTTATTTTTACTGCAAAATGTTTAGCTCAAGTGGAATGAAAAGCCAGAGAGTTCTAGCTTCTGTCAAATTTAAAAAATCTAGAGAGCAGTATGTGATCTGTGTCATCAGGATTCTCTCAGCATTCTTCTGAAAATAATAAGGTGTCTTGGTTCTCTTTTAATGAAAGCATATTTTAATGATTTATGTTGTTTGTTTTTGAGGGGGAAAAAACATCATCCACTGAGGAGGAGGGGGCGATAATGAACTGATAAAGATGTTAACAAACTAAAGATGAATTTCAAGTTTCCTGCTGCTAGCATTTAGCTAATTAGGACTAAGCCAGGAACTTAATAAATAACAATGAAACAATTAAAATGTGTCCCAGTTAAGATGAAAGACTGCTGTAAGCCTTGAATTTGTATGATTTTCTTTCTATTCAAGCATTTTTTTTAACTTTGCTTACGAAGGGCTCAAGTTTTGGCTGGTTAGGATGGCCTTGTTTATAGCCCCTGCTGGTAGATGTGGTAACTACACCATCTGACAAAAAAAAAAAAAAAAAAAAAAATAATAATAATAATTAAACAATCTTTCTCTATTGAAAAACCATTGTAGTCTGATTATTTTATATTATTTTTATTTCCATTAAGTGTTGCCAAGTCTGCGGTTTCCTGTAGAATTGAGTGCTGTTTGCCATGGATTGTGTAATTATAGGCCTCTTTTGAGCTAGTATTGATTAGCAGATGGGCTTGTTTTGTTTCGCAGACCTGACAACTCTGCCTACTTGTTGCTTATTTTAACAACTCATGAGCTGGTTGTTTACTTTTCTCGTTCTATTTATTCACCTCTATCCAAAGATAGAGCCATGCACTCATCGTTGTTTATGAAAGTTCAAAAGGAAATAGACATTAACACTTTTTTTTTCTTTACAGATGAAACCTCAAGTGCTAATTAGAAGGAAAAAACCTTTCAGCACGAGATTTGAACTAAAGTATTTAGAGCTTAATGTGTGGAATTAATGGCATATCCTTGCAAAAAAATAAATAAATACAGTAAGATAATATTTAAAGGTGTTATATCTTAATTATGCTGCATAATTCAAGTTTTAATCTAAAACAGAACATGGATGAAAGTAAAATTATTGCAATATTTAAATATATTAACCCACTCCTACAACAGTTGTATAACCTAATTATAATTATCTTCTTTAGCTACAAATTTTGTGCCTGTTTGTTTTAAGATATGTTTAAGTCACGGGGGACACTAAGAAGTCTAACAGCACCTCCCAAAATCTTTCCAATCTATTTCAAGGCTATAATTATGCTTCCATTGAACTATAATAAGAATAAACTAGATGCTTTCATCTCTTCCTGCTTTTATTTTTCAGAGATATAGCCTCTTTCTCTCTGAGAAATCCACATATTTCTCCAAAATAGCACCTCAGCATGGAATACAGGCTGGCTTTTCCAGGTCTGGATTATCTATGGTCTGGTTAAACCATTTTTCTCATTGGACTAATGACTGAACCACCATAAGCCAAGTGGCATCAGAGAAAATTAAAATGTCCCTCATTTTCCTCTTTTCTGCCAAATGTATCCAAATTACAAGAACCCTGTGTTTCTTCACAGCTTTAATTGTTGACAAGTATTCATACTGTTTTGTGCACATGCCACATTATTAGGAATAAGCACCCGGGTGTCCTCTGAGGGCTGTCCCATATCTTGCTTCATTATATATTGTTGCCAATGCAAATGACTTTTTCTGTAATGTATTTGCATGCTTTCTTAGTGTGCATAGAAAAGAATTGTGTTCAGATGTATAGCAACAACCTTGTGGCCTTGAGGACTTCATAGCGGCTTTGTTCACATTTTCCGAAAAGCTGCAACTGTGGAGAGGCAGGAAGATTAAGATTCAGCATAATTAAATTCCAAGAAAATGGAGATTTTCTGTCTCTCAAGCCTTTTTCATGAAATCCGTTTCAAAATTTTAATATATTTTGCCCCTTTCTAGACACTAAAGTGCTGTCTTTAATGATCTGCCGTTCTTTTTCTTGCTATAGAAGGATGGGAGCAGACTGACATGCAACATATGACACTAATGCAATTATTCATTGATTCCAGAAAGATTCCCTAGAGACTTTGAGGTTATTGCCGAACAGTGAGGGTATCTCTAACCAAGGGGCTCATCCATAAACAAGACATTTTTGGTCTTTGCTTTTCAGCGACAGTTCCCCAGTTACAGTGTTTAATGCATTTTTGATGGTCTTGTAATCTTTGACAAAATCAGCCTGTTAGCTGAAATGGACCCTTTCGCATTAGATCAGCTGCCCGAGTTGCTTTTGATCACACTGATTTGCAAATGCTCTTGCTGAGCATGAATGAGATATAAAACAGCAGCCAACTGCCAGCTTCATCACCAGAGTTTTCTCAATTAAAAAAGTTTCATGTCCTAATCTCATTCCAGACCTCCTTGACACAGCAGTCTTGATATGTACACTGATGCGCTAAACCAGTCAGCTGCAGATGTGGGTGAGGAGACTATCTGTGCTGGTCCCAGCACCCAGATCATGTTTTTATCGCTGTAATAGGCCTGATCAAATCAAGCTACTCCAGCTAATACTGTCAACAGGATGTCTTGTATTACATCCGAATGCTGGACATATTTTGGATTGTTCAGGAATCGGGCTGCGCTGGTCGTCCTGTATGTTTTAGATTTACTAAAACGATTCTTGTTGTGAGAGTCATTAGTTCGAGAGTCATAGTACACTGGTCACACTGTGTATTTATGATTCACTAAAAAGAACCAGACCATAAGAATCATTTGTTCAGGAATCGGGCTGCACTGCCGTGCTATATAGCCTATGTATTTTAGTTTTGTGATGCAAAATATTTGGTGCAGGCGTCATCAAAGCTGTTGAAACCAAGTTATTACCAATAGAGAACAGTGCTGGAGTACACAGACCAGCTTTCCAAATATTCTCAGATGTAATTCGCTTTTTCAATAACCGAAACAAACCGCACTCTGACACCAAAAAGCTCTAGCATGAAAGTGCCTTTATTCTCCTTTTTACTTGCACGCCCTGATTTATTGTCTCAATCAGCTATGGTAAACACATCATTTTGATTTATAACGCTCTTGTCCTTATCCCCAGTTGCTCATGAAAGTGCTGCCCTGGAATGAGAATACGAGCATTCACTGTAGCACGCCATTTACCGATTCAATTACCTCATTCACATCCCCGCATAAAAGTCAGAGATACATAAACATCAGAGAAAATTCATAGTATCGGATAAATCTGTCAAAGGCCTCCTTTAAGCCGTTTTTACAGGCTGTTAAAGTATCTTAGACGCAAGCCATTTTTTCCCTCGCTGTCAGGCTGAAGCAATAAATGAATGGTAACATCCAAAATACCCCTGATGAATCAAATTCAAAGAAGTGACAGGAAGATGAGCTGAGATGAAGAGCAGCTGGGATGTGAAGATAGGGCCGTGACATCAGCCTCTCCTGGTGAAGAAAAGCTCGATTGATTTGTTGTAGAGTCCTGCGTCTTCCAAGGCCCCTGTATCCCCAAAGGTGCCTAGTGGAACACGATGCCATTGCCATCAAATACACTCTCGGACGGAATTGATTATACAAGAGTGCTTAATGTGTGTTCAGGGCATTGTGGTGAAGGCTTTTTGAAAACCCTTGAGCTTCTCCATCCATTGTTCTGATGTTGCACTCCAGGCCACAAGTTCTCAAGGTAGAAAAAAGCTTTCAGGAGGGACTAAAACAGCTGATGTTAATGCACTGCTTATTATTGGTGTACCTGTGTTTCTGCAGAAAATATGAGAATTGAAATGAGAGTAAGCTGTGAGATCAAGGATTCTTTAGATGTCTGAAAAAAAAAAATGTTTCTTGAGAAAATATGAAAAACAAAGTGCTGCACAGATGGAGGAGAATAGTCTTCTGCTTCCTAACAATTGTTTTAATTAATGTAGTTAAAAAAAGCAACATGGTGAGGTGCTCACTTGAAGATTTGGGAATATCTATCATGCCATCTTATGTATATGTGGCAGATGCTTATTTCATGTTTTCCCCACATGTTAAAGTAAATGACCAGACACCCTTGCTCTGTATAGCACAGAAATGCATGTTTGGATTTATAAAGGTGAGTTTTATATAACTCACATCCATCTCAAAGGAACAATGTTGTTTTTCTTTTGCATTGTGCCGTTAAATAATACATGCGATAGGGGGATTTTAATACTATTTTTTGGCCCTTTCATGTCTTTCTGAGTGTGTGTGTGTTTTTCTCAACTTTTGATCCTGTTTGAGGGATCTCTCAGAAAAGATTAGATGCTCTCGAAAGTTCTCTGATTTAACATTTTAAGGTCATTAGGATTTTATGATGCAACTGACCTTACAGTAAGGTTTAAAGGAGCCAAGCACAGTTTCATTTGCCCAGCACACACTACAAGACTGAAGCTTGTCAGACTTTGATGTTGTAACTAGACTGGGAACGTCAAAGCTCCAGATTGTTGCTGGTTTCTGCTGGTGTTCTTTTATTATACATTTTGGTTTCAAACTGGTTATGAATTCGATATTAGAAAAACTTGACATTTGATATATACAGGTATATATATTGCAGTTTAAAAACAATACAGGAATTTTGACTGAATGACTTGGAAAGAATTAATAATTCTTCAAACACTGAGGTTATTTTGTGGAGTGCCTCTGCATAGAAAATAATAATAATAAATAAATAAGTATTGCAAACTATCCTTTTACAGCTGAACATTTTATGAAAAAAAAAAAAACTTTTGTTTTCTCTGAAACCAGCAGTGTATTTATTTAAATAGCCTTTGTAATGCCACAATTGCCATATCACTTTTTTCCGATATATTATGTGACCCTATTTCAAACTGATTTGAAGCTGGTTTCAAACGGACCCAAAATCTGATACTGACTATTTGCGTAAGAATAGTGCACTAAACTGTGTGTGCTTGGCATTTACAGAAGTTCCCAAAATCGAGCTCTAGTTCTGCATTGATTTCAGTTGAAAGCTTTGTTTGTGAAAATGCTGAATTTTACTCACTGAATTCATCGTCTACTTTAAAAAAATATATACTTTTTTTTTTTTTTTTTTGGCAAAAAGGAAAGAAGACATTCAGAAGGTGACAGCGTGTGTCACAAGAGATTAATTCAATCTCCCCAGTTTCTCCCAAGAACAGACAAGAATTGTCTGATAGTGGCTAAGGCCAGTGACGTCTTACTCAGCAAACAAAGTGCAGTTCTTAGCATCTATTTCTTCCTATCAGCCTAGGCACTCAGCACGAAATCTGATTCACCGTCAACGACTCTCTATAAGACATTCATTCATTCTCAATTCACTCAAGCATGTAAATGTGTGATGTAAAGCATGCTTTGCGGGATGGAGGTTTGTCCTATCTTGGCCAGCTTTGTCATTGTTTTTTTCTTTTCACTGGTTCAGAGGCATATAAAGTGCAAGTATCAATAGATTTAACCATTCCAGGGTAACTGGAACGCTGTCCATGGTCCTGGACTTTTCATTATAAGCTAACCATGAACAATAATTTGACTTTCCTTACTTTGCAAAATTTTTTTGCAAAAAGGGGGCGGGGGGATGGGCAGGGTTCAATTTTCTGCCTATAGCTTATAGAAGGAGCAATTTATTTATCTATTTTTTTTTTTAATACAAATATCACTTTTTAATTTTTTTGTTTCCTTATGAGTCATTCTCAAGACAAAATGTAGCACATTATATTGCATATGCTTTTCTTTAGTGGTAATGAAAGCAATATTCTGGGTTAATATTCAGGTAAGCTAAAGCTGAACTGATTTTGTGACAGAATATTACTTACCACAACAATTAATGCTAGACGCCCCTTTATATATAAATTCTGCAACAATTGGTCCCATTAATTTCTATTTCCATTGTAAGTGACACTTGCTGTTTTAAATTAGAAAACTACATTCACTGATTACAGTGACCTCACTGACAGCAAGGGCAAAAAAAAAAATAAAAAAAAAATGCAGTGACAAAAGGGAAGAGAGCGAGCAAGTCTGTGTTTTTGAGATATAACAAGGAAAAAAAGGCTGTCTGTTACTTCAGCGGCAATGACAATACAGTTGTATTTTCTCATGGGAAAAAAAGTTTGTTCAAGGGATCTTTGCTCTGTCTGATTTGATTTGCTGTGAAATTGCAGCTGTGCCATTAGGACATCTGACATGGTGTAATAGCACAGCGGTCAGCCTCCCAGAACTTGTTGTGGAAGATAAACAAAGACAGTAACATCCAGATTCTCAAGCCCACAGCATATTTAGCCATCTATCTCTCTTCCTCTCCCATTTCCCGCTCTCCCACAGCTTCCTTGATGTTCTACAGTTGGCATAGCACAATGCAGCTGAAACGGATCCAGGCCAGGCAAAAGCAGTTGATATTGCAGTTTCTGTTGGTAAATAATGCATGTCTCCCTCTCTGTCTCTCCCTGTGGGCCAGCATGGTGCCTTGTTGTAGTAGTGTGAGTGATTTATTTAGTGTCTTAGAGGGGCACTCAGGATAGCTTTTCATTATTCCTGCAAGCCTTGCGAGGGACAGTTAGCTAGTCCCATTCCTCGTGGGTCATGTTTCTTCTGTTTCCATGTATCTTCCTAATTGTACACTCTATCATGTATCACCCAGATGCTTTACGTATCGATTCTTCATAGAGCCATTAACCGGTGAGAAAACAACAAAGCTTTAGCTGTTTCAAGTGATGATTCTATGACATGTTATTGCATCTTACCTAACAGCTGTCTTTTGAAGGTGTCATGCTGACTGCAGTGGATCCTCATAAGTGACTGATTTAGAACTGTGTGTGTAGGTAATGTGTGTGATATACAATAGTACTGCTTTAACACGAGCGCACGGGAAACTCGACTTACTGTTTTCAGTAGTTTGGCATTAGCATGTTGCTAAGCCAGTCTATTTTTTTAATAATCCATTTTAGTTTGATTAAACATTTTTTATTTAGTATTGAGCGAACATCTCATGTGTTGTACAACATGCAGTGATGCCTTAGATTCTGGGCGAAAAAAAAAAAGTATCTTAGAAGAAGCCTCCTTAGATGAGTCCTATGTAGGCAAGTTTTGGAACAGAGCCCTGGTGTGTGGGGTTGAAAATTTAGGCCAGTAGAAGCCCAACAGCACGTAACACTTAAAAAACACCCATTTTTTCATGGCACGCTCTATGTTTTACCTTCCAATCCTTCCTCTCTTTTTTTATGTGGATTTTCACTCTTTCAGACTGTGATTCTTGTATATACCAGTTTCTATTCCTTGGGCATATGCATGATGAGGAAACAATAGCTTTCTTCATGCTTTTATTTTGACAGTGCCCTCACCCACTGCAGACTCCAAGAGAGGCGCTCTACATAAAAACACAGAATAATCAGAGAAGATAAGCAGTAGTGAGGGGAAGTTGGAAGATTTAAAAAAGGAGTATCCTTGTGCCCTGTGTCTCTGTCCCTCTTCTACGCTATCGTGTGATGATAGTGTATAAGCCACACACTGCTTGATCACAGGGCCTTGAAATCCCCTTAGCTCAGAAGCCTCGTGCCTCATGTATCACTCCGTCGTCACAACGATAATGAGAGGTTTGTGGTGAGCTTTCCTAGGTTTTTAAGCACTTCACAAGTTGCAAGCATCAAGGCCGTGTCCTCTGTCTCCAATGCCACAAGAACGTAAACATTTATGCCTCCACATGATCCCAAGTGTTCCCCCCTCCAACCAGAATTCATTAGCCCACATTCCTCTCAGACTGCTTAAGCAAGCTTTCACAGACAGTTTCGTGTCTGGACAGCAAATTAGCTGCTGCAAAGAGACAGTAGGGGGTTTGGAAGCAGAACGACACAAAATATTAAGGTTCACGAGGATTGATGGGATATTACAAGCATGTGTTTTGCTGTCAAAATTGCCACCGGGGAGAAAGAGATCCTTGTATCAACTTGTCGCATTGTTTAGTGTGAATGTGTCTGCCGGCATTCTAGATCCTAGTGTAACTTGGTCAGAAATTGGACTTGGAACATCCTGACCTGAGATATCCTGTGTGCCTCAAATCCTGTGAGCATCACATTCCTGTTGTGGTTTTGTTCTTTTAATGGCAAAAACCAAACCCATTATAGCTTTCATTTCTGTGTCAGGAGTATAAAATGTGTCTTCGGGGGAAAAAAAAGGTCCATGCACTTTTAGACACCTCTAGACACCTGGGACTTTCACAGGTCAACGGCATTGTTATTTTTTCTTATTATTATTTATTGCTCTATTCTCTCTTTCTCTCTCTTTTTCATCTACTTACTTTTTCGTGAAGAAAAGAAGAACATAAATTATGTGTGCAGAGGAAAATGGAAAGCGCATCACGTGTCTCCTCAGAGATTTTAATATAAAGCATGCCTCAGAAAACCCAAGATATTATATGTTCGTACAAATATGCTATACACACGAGTAAAATTACATAAATAGGAGAAATGTGTTGGCAGAAAGCGAGGGAAGCAGAAATAGAATACAGTGTTTTATTGTCAAAGATAGAAAGTAATCAATAAGAATTCAAGGTGAAATGCACACGGCACGTGAAAACAATTAGTCTGAGTCAAAGGAGAAGCTCTTCTCGTGAAGGACGTCAACACAGCACTTCTTGGGCTGTGACTAAGGACTCATTATGCGTTTCTGACAGCAGCATGGCTGAAGCTCTATCCGCAGGCTATGGCATTTCCTTCTTTTTTTCCGTAGTGTGGGAATAGGACATTAAGTCATGCCTGCAGGGAAATTAAAGTATGAGGCTACAAACCCATATCACAGAATGCAAATACACATCACGTCTCAAACGTGAAGGGACAACAAATTTGACTGGCACATTGAATGGTGCACCTGGAATAATCACGACAGCACTAGCATGACAGTGCTAATTAACAGCGCCTGGGTAAACGTCCGAGTTTCATTGGTTAACATGTTAGACTGCTCACTTTGTACTCATGTAAACTGCCACAAATAATTAATATTCTGTTAAACCTGTCAAGCTTGTTTGCTCTGAGAAGTCAGCACACTTAAGTCCAATATTGTTAATTAACACCTTGCCACCGGAGAACAATTATTTTAATCAAGGCAAAGTCTATAATAGAGGTAGATTGGGAGGTGCGATAGTGCTGTAGGTGCTGTGTTAGTTGTCAGAGCACACATTGGCTCAGTCCTACCTACTACTGCAAAACAGCTATTTTATTAGCAGCTAAAGTGTCCAAACAAGTGTTCAGTATTGTTGGGTGCCATTTGCAGAATTTACCTGGTATGTGGCAGGAAGCTGCCATTTGCAGAATTTACCTGGTATGAAAACTGTCGTTGTTTTGGTACAGTGTACCTGCGAAAATATCTCTTGGTAGGCAGCTTCATTACCTGCTGAGAGAAAGAGCTGATATAAGAAAGTCAGAAAGGGTTAATGCAATATTTAGAATAAAGATAAGGAGATCAGGAGGTCAAAGGTCACTAACTATGCTTTGAACGAATCTAGATGGATAGATTCTGCTAACATAGAAAGTAAAACAGTTCATTTAGTTTCCCTTTGTTTGCTGGCTCCGTGATGTTATGTCAGTTTGTATTTTATTGAACTATTCCCTTTTTTTTATGTATATAGATAGATAGATAGATAGATAGATAGATAGATAGATAGATAGATAGATAGATAGATAGATAGATAGATAGATAGATAGATAGATAGATGTGTGTGTGTTATTACATAATAATGGATGTACATTATGCCTCTTTATTAATTTATTTGTACGTTAGGATTTATAGGAGATACATTTTTAAGCTTCATCTTATGCAAACAGTCAGTTACAGTATGTTTCAAGTGGTTATAACAAGAATGGACATGTATTAAAAAGCAGCCTAATAGACCCACTGTGTTGATAATATTATTCTGAATACAGTATTGACAAAAGAGAGAGAGAGAGAGAGAGAGAGAGAGAGAGAGAGAGCGAGAGAGAGGAAACCACTAATGGTTCTTGGCTGAATAACTGTAATAAGCTCTTTAGAATCGAACATGAACACAAAGTTAGGCCTAGAGAAATAAAGGGACATTTTACAGCTAATTTTAATTACAAACCTGCCTCTCTGCATTGAATCAGCAGGCTATTAATCAATTATATCTAAAAATCATGAGGCAAAGTAAGACTACTCGATAATTTAATTGAGAAATACTTGAACGCTGTATGCCTTTGTTTTAATTTAATTTTTTAATTATAAAATATTTAACCTTTTAACTAAAGGAATGTGTTTAGTAGCATACATGATTAATTTCTGAATCAAGAGTAAATTTGACTGGTAAAGTTAGTGGCTATTTAGAATGTCACATTTGAAAGCTGGAATTGTGGTCATGACCACATCCTTTAAAAAAAAGTTTGGATCAAATTCAACATGACACCGTGTGCCCTCTTTGCAAAGAGAAATCTTATGGAAGCCATTCACGATGAAAGCTTTTTCACACGCTCTTTGAGTGCGGGTGACGTTTTTGGTTTATCTTTGAAAGCTTCCCTGTTACACTCCATTTTAGAAGTTCCCTTTGAAGCCTTCCTTTCAACTGCCATAACGCATTATGATCCAGCTAGTGTATCGATGTCTGTACCACATGACAAACAGAAAAACGCTGGAAAACCAGATTTGACACATGCGGAAAACTTGCATCAAAAGACAAGACGATGTTTAATATTGGATGAAGGTATTTGTTCTGTAATTAACTGTGTCAAGTATGGTTCAGTTGGCAGAGACAAAGTCAAACTGCAATAACTAAATGATTTGTAAGTAATAGGCTACCGTCTGTTCCATCTGTGAAGTTTAAGTAAGCAAATAAGTAATATCAAAAAAAGTCTCATTGTTCAGTATGTGAGATAGATGACTATTTGAATGCTTCATCACAGGATAACCTTTTTCATTTATTTTTTTACTTATTTGTGCAGGAAACAGGAAACATGATTACTTCAAATCTCTATGTTAATCCTTGGTAACCTGCCTGACACCTCGTCATCAGAAAATAAAGGCCAAATCCCTCCTCTGGATTACTGATAAGCCTGTCTCTGAACGATGCCTCTGTCATCTCAGTAATAGGTGGAACGGAACTTAAAACGGCAATGTTACACAGGAAGTTCATGATGGAGCTTAAAATTGTCGTTTCTTATGCATGGCATTGCAGGACAGTTTTAAAATGTCAGATAGATGTTCCAAAAAAAAAAAAAAAAAGAAAAAAAAAAAAAGATGTTTGTTCCTGGGTGTAAACATTGCAGTGTAGTTGAAATAAGATATACATGTACGAATATACTAGAATAGGCGCACTAGATAGAAAAACATGAGTTTTTTGTCTTAAGGTCAGCCTGAAATGTGATTTATTTTACTTATTTCAGAGTGAAATAGGATTCAGTGAGGAAGGAATTGTTAAACTGGACTTGATTTTATCCTTCAGTAATTGATTGGATCAGGGAAAGTGGGTGTTACATGTTAGAACGGAGTCGGGTGAATAGAAAAATATAAACGATTGGTGACATTAGAAAAACAGAAATTCTTTTCAGAGGCAAAGTCTTATATGCTTATACCGTGCTTGTATCAAGACTGTATTTATTTAATCAAAAAGACAGTCAAAACAATAATATTGTGAAAAATTATTAGAATCAAAAATGACAAAATATCTTTTCTTTAGATTGACATGCATAATTGTTTTAATGTTGTGATGTATAGCAAATGCTGTATGTTAAATAGGTATATAAAAGAACATCTAAACGTTATTAGTTCTAGTAATAAAAAACACTTCTATAAAGATTAGCATTGCTGTTGCTATATTATATACAGTAATATACACAGTATTTTCAGCTGAGACTGACATTTTTAAAGTTAATATTATCATGCTTACACTAGCTTTGCATGATTCATGCTGCGCCACCACCAGGTCCAGATGGTGAGAGTCTCTGTCCAGAGGGGCAGGTGTAGTGCAAAGAGACAGTCTCTTCTGGAACACTCCAAACATATGCAGACACACAGGATCTGCTGTGGCCCATAATGTCTTCTGGACCATCTGTCTGCTGGCGCTCGTGCCCACCCCTGCCTGTTCGCATCTGCAGAAGGATAAAATGAAATATTCAAATGACAGATCAACTGAATAATTATTGTCCTGACGCCACGGTGCCACAGTTTGTATGCTTTCCCAAACTCCCCAAAAATATATTTTATAATTATAATAATTGCACTGATTGCAATTTTCTTGGTTGATTTCAATTTCTAATTTTTTTGTAAGTGGGACCTGCCAGTACCAATTTTTGCAGATTCCAATTATCTGTCTAAGAGCTATAATTGACAGCATACAGCCTACCAACAAAAATCTCATTTTTTTCAAAGCAAAATTTTATTTTCATAATACAATAATTATTAAACATTACAATTTCCCTAAAATTGCACTGAGTTGTGGGATGTTCTCTCACTTAAAGAACTCTCAAAATAAAGTGCTCTGTGACTGGAAAGAGGTATAAATAACAATTATCAGAAAATGAGTTGCTAGCTATATTGAAACAACAAATGTCATTTCCAACTATGTTTTTCCTAACCCTATAGAATGTATTTGTCATCTTTCTTTTCAGTTAATTCAGTTTGAATAATAAGATACTGTAGACTTTTTACCATTCAAATGCAGAGGAAACAGAAGCTGCATCTGAAGTGGCATTAGATGTATTTACACAGACTGTTTAATACCTGTGCGAAGCAATATTAAACATGTTCTGAGTATGTCACACCACAGAAAAATGTGTTATTAACCACCCAGCCAAATTTGAATGATAAAAAAGCGCCAAGTAAATATAATAAGGTGCCAAAATCTTGAAAAACAATATGCAGTATTCTCTGTTGTCAAATGCTGGGGGGCGTGCCCACTGTCAGCGCTGAAACCACGCCCACTTGCAGGAAAGCCGCCATCTCTCTTAACTGTCAAATACTGCTACAACCTGAATGGATGTTCCCTCTAGTAGCTTAATTTAAATAAGGAGACCAGGCTGTTTTGTAAAATATTGCAACCAGGTAGTATGCATTTATGTGATGAATGTGTTTCTAGAATATTTCCCATCTGTGCAAAAGCAAAATATCTTTTAAAAAACATACAAAGTTAGTACAAAATTATATAAGTACCAAACCAATGTTTCATAATTTATGCTAAAAGTTGTGATGTTTTTACTGACCAAAAGAATATGTACCATAAAAAATGCACATTTTGAAAGTTTGCATGCATATACACAGTAAAAGTTCAATTATGATTTTTTTTCTTTTTCTGGAAATCTGGATTTCAAATAACCCATGTTTAGCTCTCTCTGGCCCAAAGGATTAAGGGTGAGCTCTCCCAGAGGTCTCTGTGTCCTCTTTTTGCAGCACATTGTCACCTTGTCCTTCAGTCAAAGCTTTGTTTTCCTACTGCAGCGTGACGCTTACATAACGTGTGTTTTTGTCTCTTCATTGTCTAAAGCTTACATAACATTTTTTTTAGTGTGTAGGTGGATATGGGTGGGGGAATAGATGAGTGTGTTTGTTTTTTGGTGCGCATAGTTGAGTTTTCCTAGAGATGCACTGTTCTAATGTTGTCAAGCCCTGTGGCACTACAGCTGAAAGGAAATGAGTGAAAGTCTCTGTAAGGAAGTCCCCAATTACCGTTAACATGGGGTCAGGGAGTGCTTCCTGCCTTCCCTGCATGATGTCCTTCTGACAGAGGAAGACAACCTCATTTAGCCTTACCCTTGGTCGTCATTGTCCTTAAGCAGTAGGTTAATGTATGCCCCAGACAGTATATCCCCAGCATTATAAACAGCATGGACATTCTCTTTATCAAATTTACCCTTCCTGTTTGTTTGTTTTTCTGCTTATTAGAAGACAAAAAGTCTCACATGACTTTATCTTAGATCGGTTTTGTGTAGTAGCAACTAAATATAGCATTATATGAAGTTACTGCCACAAAAAAAAAAAAAAAAAGATAATTCGTGTTGTAATTAAATCAGCTGTGGCCTAATGGTTATAGAATTGGACTTAAAAAAAAAATTCGAGTCTCGGTGCTGTCAGGAGTTGTAGGTGGGTGGGGAGTGAATGAACAGCGCTCTCTTCCACCCTCAATACCCATGGCTGAAGTGCCCTTGAGCAAGGCACTGAACCCCCAGTTGCTCCCCGGGCACTGAATATAGCTGCCCACCGCTCCGGGTGTGTGTTCACTTCTCACTGCTGTGTGTGTGCACTCGGATGGGTTAAATGCAGAGCACCAATTCCGAGTATGGGTTACCATACTTGGCAAATGATACGACTTTCACTTCACCTTTTTTGAATTTTTCAGAGATATTTTAAATTTTTTATCCTTTTTTTTTTTTTTTTTTTAATTGTACTATGTATATTATTTTTCCTGTCTTATATTCCTGTATTATTTAAATTAAAAATACACTTACAATCAAAATGATTCACTCTCCAATATATTGTGGTTTACAAATGTAAGCTTTTCTGAAGATCCAGAGTTTTTTAAAAATTGCTAATTAATTAATAGCATAATAGCATTAATTAATAGCACATTAAAAGTGAAAATGTCAATATATAATGTAATATATAATGTATATTTTGAGGTGTGTATATATATATATATATATATATATATATATATATATATATATATATATGTGTGTGTGTGTGTGTGTGTTGTGTGTGTGTGTGTGTGTATGTGTATGTATATATATATATATATATATATATATATATATATATATATATATAAATGTATACTTATGTAGACAGATTGCACAAATAGGGTAAAAATTTTATCTTTCTAAAAATGTTAAATTTTTGAATGTTTTATAATTTTATGATTAAGTGTTTTATATAATAATAATACAAAGATAATAATAATAATAATAATAATAATAATACATTACATTACATTGCATTCACAATACCACATATATAAATTTAATTACATACACAATACACATAGTGGCATCTCTAAACAAGCAAAAAGCAGCAAAAAAAAAAAAAAAAAAAAAAAAACAAAAAAAAAACACTTTTTGCCATTACTTTTCACCAGCGGCTCCCAGAGACTTTTTAAGTGGCTGAAAGCTGTCTTTCTTTCAAATAAGCGCCACTTGGGTTGATATTTTGTCAACTAATGCATTGACATTCATACATTTTTAAGTATGGCTTAAGTGTCCAAATACTTTTTGATGCCACTATCTGGCCTTTGGCTTGACCTTGTGAAACCAGAGCAGTTCAGATGTTCTCGTCTGCCCTGATTTAGGCTCAACTGGAGCTGAAACATGTCTGGCAGCATGAGTTTTAATCCCAGAGTTCCAATCTGCCAGAGAATACCTAATCCAATCACTTCTCTGTCCTCCCTGGTGGTCTTGGAATGGAAATGAGTGATAGCATGCCTAGAGCATGTGACACTCACATCAGGGTAAGGAATATTTATCACCCCAATGGCCATCTTGTTTTTTTATTTTTTCTCCCCATACATACACATTGGTTCCTCATTATAGTTTTGGGTTTTACCTTATCAGGCAGATATCAAGCTATAAATTGACCCGTTTGACAGGTGTTAACAAGGTGGGTGCCCTGAATAGATATATACTGTATATAGAAATATATGAAACTCTGTGTACTTTTGACTGCTTATGTGCCTCATTACTGTAGTTTTATTTGTTATGACACACAAAATGCACAGAGCCTGTCAGAAACATTCTTATGCAAGACATGTACATGACAGCGCTGCACCTTGAAGACACGATTTATATAATGGCATCTATCAGCCGCATGAGGTGGGATGGTTGTGTGCCTGTGTTTAACTGGATAACCCGTCCCATGGCATCTGCGGAAGCCCTGCAGAGAGGCAGATCCCTTTCAGTGTCATAGCCAGGAGGGAGGAGACATCTGACAAGTGCAGCGTGAAATCCATTCAGCACGCCTCTCACTGTACTCGGCACAGCGGGGACCTCGGCTCACCACGGGTTCCCAGGTTAGCAGGTAGAGCAGTTTAAGCTCACATCTGCATCCTGTGGAGACATAGCGGAAATATCATAGGGACCTACTGGAGAAACACCGGAGGCTGTGATTTAGTTACTGTTATTACGGCGCAGTGTTGAATTAGATTTTTTGTGTTGTTTAGAATGAAGATCCCCTGGTGTTAAGGTAACAGCCACACTTCCAGTGGTACAGCCGTCCTGTTTCGTGTTCCTTTCAAAGCGCCCATTGTTCCCATTGTGGGAGCACAATATTAAACCAATTGCCATGCAGATGAGCTGTTCTATAACACTCTGATCAGCACAATGTGCTGATCACGTCTTTTTTGTTAGCATTTCGTCAATGCGTCAGCTCATTCTAAGAACTGTAATAAATCATATTAAACCCGATTTCCACAGTTATACAGTCTGCAAAGTAGAACAGTAGCCTACAAAGATGCTTTAGTAAAACATCATGCTTTAATGAGTCAGCCTCGTTAGATTTACATTAGCATTAGCACCAATTTAATATGTTAATTTACTGCAATTAATAATAAATTAACTCCTTGCTCACAGTTTTTCAGCTATGTATAGTACTGTATACCAATAACTTAAAAGAACACAGATGGAAAACAAGATGATTTGTTGAATTTTAACATATGGTAGAAATGTTTAACTTTCTGATATTTTAGGGCATTATTTTATTTGTTGATTATATTGCATTTTTACATGTTATGGGCATTTTTACCTTTATAAAGGGTTTTGTTGTTGTTGTTGTTTCTAAAAGTGTCCATTATCTTTTGAGTCAAATTCTTAAATTTAATCAGTGAAGCAGAATAATAAGACATTTGGGCTTTTACAAAGCAAATGAAATCAACACAGAATCTGCATCTGAAGTGGCATTTAGATGTATTTTACACACTGTTTAATGCAAGACATGAATGCATTCAACCTGCAATTACAAATGCATAAATGATGGTTTGATAATATTCAACATAAAACGTTGAATATTTGAAGTGATTTAAAACATGAAGAAGAAAAAAAAATAGTCGAAATGTGACATTAAAATCGCCAATAGGTGGCAGCAAATCACTGTTAATAAGTGGGTCATTATGATTGAACCGAATCATTTAAACGGTTGATTCATTCAGGAAGGAAACACTGTCATGTGGCTCAGAGAAAAAACTGTTCTGTGGCTGTGTTTGGAACTATTTTTGTTGGCGAAATAAAGCAAAAAAAACAGGCAATATGCTGTTGAATGAGCTGTTGCAAAAAAAATCTATATAACATTTGTTATCATGGTCATTTTTGAAGAAAAATGGCACTCTTAACTGTATGAAGTGGTATAAAATAAATACATTTTCTGCCCCCTGTCTTAATTTGTGATCATTCTAAATGAATTTTAATAGACTGAATCATGCAGTGAAAGAACAGACTCTGATGTGCACACGCACTCTGTACTGGTGTTTTGAATGGTTTTTGCAAAATACTTGATAATGTCAAATCGCACATCGTTGAAATAACAATTACCATATTATCACAGACAATATATAATGCACAACCCTGCTAAGGCATCTCAGATGAGAAAATCTGTTATCTTGGCTTTTAATCCTTGCCGCACCAAAGCAGAATATATAATTATTTTACAACTTCTGTTATTGAAAAAATAAATAGGTCTGGACATCGTGGACTTTAATGGTGGGTATGGCCCTAGATATACTTTGTAACATTATAAATATGTTTACTGTCACTGTTGACAGTTGATTCTTTTAATGTATTCTTGGTGAATAAAATTATAGATTTTTTTTCTTTAATTTTAACAAACAAAAGTATTTATATCATCCAAAAGAAAGAAAAAAAACAGCCTTTAAAAGAAAAAAAGAAATTAAACAAGGTATTTTAGCAAGTTAGCACAAAATAGAAATGTATATAAATAATTAAAATGAATTATAATTAATTACAATTATTTATATCAGCTGCCACGAGTAACTGTAGCAGAATTAATATTACAATTATCTGTGTTTATATATAATCTGTTTTTCCAGCAAACATTCAGTGTAATTTCATAATCAACTCTGAAATTATATTATAGCAAGAAATTATATTTTCGTGACCACAGTAAATCACTTTCTTACAGTACTAATGATGTAACTAAATAATGCACATTTTAGATTTCCTGAGAATTACCTGAGATTTTTTTACAGTGCTGTTACCAAGAAATTCTATTAAAAACACATTTTTAAAAGAATCTCACTAAGAACAGTTAAATTATTTATAATTAAATAATATAGTTTTATATTATATTATATTATATTATATTATATTATATTATATTATATTATATATATTATATTATATTATATTATATTGTATTGTATTGTATTATATTATATTATATATAATATAATATAATATAAAATAATATGAAAACAAACTGATTGCAATAGAATAGAATAGAATAGAATAGAATAGAATAGAAAATAAATTGAAGCATTTCAACTGAGATGAGTAAGCTAAATATTTTCAAAAAAAACGTGAACATGTGGATTCTTATATAGTTATCTAAATATCCCAATGTACTCAAGTATGCACACTACTACATGTGTGACTGAGTTTTTTTACTGTTCTGTGCTCATCATCTGCTATTTCCACCACTTAATCAAGCCACTCTTCTTTAAATCATGATGACGTTTTATTTCACATCGTGTTGAGCTATTTCACCTGCAACCATTAAAGTATTGGATTTCTACAGTGACTCATTCGGCACACATCATTCTCTTTCTATGAAACCTGTAAACTGCATTCACCAGTTCTAACTCTATAGCCACAACAACTCAGCAGCAGTTTGCCCGTGCATTGCAATTATATATGCATGTTCATTCATAGAAAGGTTTGTCTATGAATTAATGAAAGGGGTCCTTTTCTATGGGCAGTATGTGTCTGTTTCAAAGTGAATTAAGTGAAGGTAAAACTCTTTCTGAATTCCATTGGGCTTTAAAAGACATGGTATCTGGCTAATGTGTCCTGGCTGCGGTGGTAACCAGTGGCCTGGGTGTTGTTCACAGACATCCCGGCACTCAGTCCAATTGTTGGGTGAGAGGTCTGTTGGGTTATTTGTTAAATATAACAATTAATAATATGTCTGATTTGTCCAGATATTACAGTATATATTTTATCAGTGTGTGTGTGTTCCCTGGGTACCACATCCACGACATTTGGCTTGTTAGCACCATGTTCCACTAGTTGAGCTGTAAAGCTCCTTCAGTTTACACAGATCTTGCTAGCTGGTAGCACTACATAGTCTGGTCACCATTCACTAGATGAAAGCAGGATGATGGCAAATAAAAGTTGTTTACAAAAGCTTTATTGCATAGGCTAAGAGAGCATGTTTTGCAGGGGTTTGTATGCTTTGCGCCCAAGACTAGATAGACTGCTGGATGCACAATATTTGAAGAACATACAAAGGAAAGACACAGGAGTGTGGCTGCAAATATTGTATAGGGACTGTGCACCGTGTGTGGCTGTTTGTTTAGAATGCTAAACCGCAATCTATATCCGTAGTGAAGAGCCTTAAATCTTTAGAAGCCACAAGCTGAGAGCAAGATTATTGATATATACATTAAGTCGACTAATAGTTGACGTGTGACGTGTGTGCTATGTGGGTTATTATTTTGCTGTGAAATCACTAATATTAGGCCTGTCAACCTTTGTCAGGTTATGAAATAATGGCTTAGAATAGGGGTGGTCGTAGAGCGAGACAAAAGTCCTGTTAAGTGATGGGCGGAGGAGGGAACAGAAGAAAAATAATAGAAGCCGAAGAGTTTTTGACCACAGATCTGAAAGGATGACAGCAGTGGGTGTACCTTAAAATACCAAATAGTTTAGAAAAAAAAAAAAAAACTCCACTTTCTATACATATGCACTATTGTTTGAAAGTTTGAGGTCAGTAAGATTTGATAAATAAATTCAAATGCTCACAAATTGAAATCTTTTGTAACATTATAGTGCTTTACTGGCACTCAATTTAATACATCCTTGCTACATAAAAATATTAAGTTATTTAAAATAATAATAATAATAAAAAAACTGTATTTATTGTTTTGTATCATTGCATCTTTGAGTTTGTCTCCTTTCAGCTGAACATATTGGATAAGCCAAAGTAAATCAGTGTTCAAACAGTATGTTGAAATGTATGTGAGGTCTGCAACAACCTGAAACCTCATTTTCAGTGAGACTGTGGTAGTGATCTAAGGTCACGATCGGATAAAGCCATTGAGTGGCTATGTCAGTGTGTATGTGTGTCCTCGGGCTACAGAAAGGAATTCAGGAGTGCTCTATAAATAACCACAGCTCAGTTAGGCCCGAGGGATGGGGTGCCACTCTGCTGAAGTGATCTGAGTGAAGGTGTGAGAAGGCCAGGGCCTCCATGTGGAACCGTAGCAGACGGCGTGCATTGTTTACACTCTGTAGGGATCCTCAGTCTTACCCGCTTGTACCCTTGTAGCTTGCACCCTTCTCCAACCCCTCTTGATCCTGTGTGCCTGCTTGGCTGTTCCCCTCTGTAAGGTGGCACTGATAAAAGTTGACTGATTAAAGCTCAGACATATTTGCCAAAGAATGAATCTGAATACATTTCTGCTGTCTAAGGCTGGTTTGAGTGTAAAAGTTAGTTTAGGGCCCTATGATTTCTGTGATGCAGAATATCACCATTTCATTTGATAAAACTTATATTGTCATATCATATACTCACATATACTCAAAGGTCTTCACCGCAACCTGTCAATATAAAAATTTGGTTTAGCTCGAAGAAACTGTGACAGAAATATATTACTATTATACAGTAGAATGAGAGTAATGATAACAGTAATACTTTATTAAAATCATTATAACAATAAACCTGCAGCACTTGTTTGTTAAAAATAAAATTGTTAGATCTTCATTTGATTACATTTGAAAAGATTAATTAAATTGTTAAAATGTTATGCCTTTATTTGATTAACACCATTTTTGATAATGCATTTGGATTAAATTATAAATCCAGAAAAAATTAAAGCAGACAACACAGAATTTCTGAAAACATTTTAAAGGGCCCTATTATTGTAAAAATTGCAATTGTAAAGATTTAAAACCCTTAAAATGGAACCAGCAAAAAAAATAAAAAAAATAAAATAAAATAAATAAATAAGTAATATATAAGTAATATGTGTGTGTGTGTGTGTGTGTGTGTGGTGTGTGTATATATATATATATATATATATATATATATATATATATATATATATATATATATATATATATATATATATATGTATATGTATATGTATGTATATACAGAATTTGTGAGAAAAAAAAAGATTTCATTTGTTTACTAAAATGTAATTTAACCATTAAAATGGAATCAAGAAAAAAATTAATGGAAGAAAAGGAATCCAGGAAAAAAATTATTGGAAAAAAAAACTGAATTTGAATGAATATAAAGTAAATATCAGAAATATAATTTTAAAATAACATCCATCTAAATAAAAACATTACTAAAATAAAATGAATATTTTATTTGTTCACATGCATGTCATGTCACAATTAACCAACGTCACGAACCATGAACATGCAAATGTGATACTTAATTATTAAAGTATTTATTTTAAAATCTCAGGGGGTACTTTAAGTAAATACGTTAGGTGAAAGAGGTTCCAGGTACCCTACTGTTAGAGTTTGTTGTGGGTACGCAGACAGACTTAGAAGGCGGAGATCGTTCACGCCCACCCAGATTCTCTTCCTCCTCTCCAGATGGTATATGGCCACTGTTGTATTTCCGTGTCTTGGCAGTTATGTGAGCAAAAGATTCAATAAACTACCCCACGCTGGATATGTTTTCACCATGTGGCCTTTTTCCTCAGTAGAAGCACATTTATCTGGTTTCCTGTTGTCTGCCTGTCTCGTTCCACATTCTCATAGCAGAGGTAGTTGTTAAGACAACAGGGCGGACAGTCATCCATGATGCATGCCCTTTCACATGGGAGTTCAGGTCCATTTTGATTAAGAAGTGAATTTATTAGGCCAACATGTATGAGCACGCAAAGGAGACAAGCCAGCTAAATGTCTCTCGTTAACTTCATCACCACAGCCATATGCATGGTTGTCTTCAATATTGCTTTTTAGATTCTCTAAACAATTAGAATTTTTTCCCATATGTGTGTGTGTGTGTGTGTGTGTGTGTGTGTGTGTGTGTGTGTGTGTGTGTGTGTGTGTGTGTGTGTGTGTGTGTGTGTGTGTGTGTATGTATGTATGTGTGTGTGTGTAGACCATTATGTAGTATGAATGTGTAATATATTCAAAATGTATAGCTGTATTAGGAATATGCATTTTTAATATTTTGAAAGATTTTTTTTTTCCTGATTTCCTTTTTTATTTCATTTCTTATAATGTTCTTAAATAAAGAACATTATTTATAGCTTTTTTGATAGTATAGTGTGGATACACCTACTTCAAACATTTGGAAAACCATTTGAAAAAATGTAATGATTTTATTTTATTTTGTTCAATTTGCATAATTTATTTATTATTATTATTTGTATTTTTGTATTTTTTCAATGCTATGCATAACTTATTGGGTAAACTTACAATATCCTTAGTTAACCTTAGTTAACATGCACAAACAATGTTTTTTTTAAAGCATGAATTAATCATAGTTAATGTTAATTTCAACATGTATTAATTCCTATAATTAAAAGTTGTATCTGTTTATATTATTTAATGAACCTCAGCTAACATGAACTAACAATGAATGTGTATTTTTTATTAACTAACATGAGCAAAGATTCATAAATACTGTATGCTTATTATTAGTAAATGCATTAGCTAAGGTTAACTAAGGAAGGTTATTGTAAAGTGTTACCATTTATTAAATACAATTCATTTCAAAAATATTTTGAAGTTATGACTAAAACTGAGAAAATCCACAGGACATTTTGATCTGAAAGGGTCTTGAGATGTTCTCAAACATCATGCTTATTCATTTGTTTATTTCATTTTTTTCCATTTATTCCGTTGAGCAGTGGCACCTTTTGTTTCTCATTACTGTCCTCTTCTCTTGTCATGATGACAAAGTGGGTGGCGGTGTCTATTTTTTCGAAAGGCACATTTCACATTTCTATTTATCAGAGAGAATGTCAGAACCTTTACTCTGCCTCTCCCACTCATCATGTGCTCGCTGTTTTTAGCATACGCTTGTCGCTTATCGAATATTTTCGTACGTGCTTGAATAAACACAAGCACCCACCTTTCATAATGCATGTAAACAGAGCAAACCCTTCACCTTGTGTCTCTCCACAATTACAGATTTTTCTTTTTCTTCAGAGTCTCCATTAAGAGTAAAAAGAAATTTCAGGTATAAAAAAAAAATGCTCATATAATATGTTTAATTTTCTCGTTTTCTTTTTTTTTTTACTTCTGTACTTCTCTAATGCAGTTCATTGTGATTTATGAAACAAGATACAGGTGATTTCACATTATGGTTGTACATTAAAGGGCAGAATGCAGTTTTTCATAAATCTTATAAACAGGATTGCATTCAAAGAAATACAGGTAGTCCCATTTTAGGCTGTCCATAACAATGCTTGTCTCAAGAGTTGAATGCACCAAAGGAATCTGTATTCAGTTACTGGGAGCACTTTGTTTTGTCAGACAGAAACCATGTTGCATTTCACCATTTAAAGCATTATTGGAGTCAACTACAGAAGCATATCAACCTGAGGGAAAAAAACATAACTATCAAACACAGGTTTGCTTTTAGTGACCTACCTTTCAGTGTCACCACTTCCCTGTAAACCTGTAGCAGAATGTAGTTGGACCCACAGCAGCCGCATCCTTGCATGCTTACAAGACAGCCAGATGGTCAGAGTGATTGTTATGCTCAAAGTGCAATGCTGAAGCATTCCATGGATGGTTTTTAAGTGGTGTCACTTAAAAATGCCTTGGGTTGTCAAAATCAGCATTTTGCTGACCTGTTTCTCAGACACACTTGTTTGCTGAGACAGAGATATATTCATCAAAAATCGTAGTCATCACATTTCTGACTGTTTTTTTTTTTTGTTTGGAAGGATATAGATAGATAGATAGATAGATAGATAGATAGATAGAGAGAGAGAGAGAGAGAGAGAGAGAGAGAGAGAGAGAGAGAGAGAGTTGAATTGGCCTTTTATATACCATAATTTTGAAATATATATATGTAGTTTGAATTTTTTTTTTTATTATTTCATTTTGTTCCTCTTTCTTTCTTTCAAAATCCACATTTTTACACATTTTCTGGTACATCAACGTGTAAACATGTACACTGTATTTGCTTCACGAAAAATTAAGTTTTAACTCTGAGGTAAGGAAGCGGAAACAGACTTCTAAATGTAACCATAAAGAGATGGTAGAGCTAGAAAATATTCTTAACCCACACAGTTTCATATATAAAAGGACTCTTGCTCCAGGTGTATTAAAATATATCAAATCATGTTGGAATTGCTCTGTAATAGCTCACTGTTATTGTGAGTTTTCAGATATGCATTATGTAAACATTATCCTATACGCTTGCTTATCCACTATATTCATTTTTCCCATAATTCCTTTCTAAAGAGAATTTGAGTAATTATGAATCATTGTGTGTTGTAGTGGCTGCAGGCATTTAGCGTGAGTCTCATGAGAAATAGAGGTTATTGTGGCCATCCTACACTCATTTGTGAGGGCAGCGTGAACTGTGTTTTCAGATCAAACCAATTCAACATTGTCCTTGTGGCGCTGTTGTTCCCCACACAGAGGAAACCAATCGCAAATCCACCTAAGACTGATTTACAGCGCCGGGGGACCAGATTAAGAGACCGTAGATAGCATCTCAAGTGTTCGCCGAAAGAAAGACACCTGTCCCACCAACAATTCCACTGCTTCAAAAGCAGACATTAACACTTCTATTAAAATCTGTCACCGCTCTTTCTCCTTCTTCTTTCTGTGCACTGAAGAGAAATCGCAGTCATTCAGATGCTAAGCGACTTTCTCTCCCCTGTGGATATTAGCGCAAAAAGAGCCATGCTCCATCATTTTCCAGGAACGTCAGGGAGGGGAAAAAGACACAAAACGAGCCAATGCTGCTGCGAATATCCCTCACCTCTGCAATATCTCTTCACATTTCATTACCTTACCTGTGCGGCAGACCAACAAAATGCAGCAAAAACGTCAGTCATCATTAGATCGCTGCCTTATAGTGCACTAAATTCCTAATGCCACACGTGTAAGTGTCTCGCTGATTTCATCATGCTCGGCAGGTTTCTGAGAGCTCGTTTAAATTCATGTCTTCACAAGCTCTTACATAATATACCAATAATAACTTTAAATGGATCAATGGGATCATTTTAAAGTGTGAGCACTAACTTTGCCTGTGGGCATCAAGCTCTTGTACTGTCTCATCTCATTATTTATGTATAGGGGTCTATGGAATATCCACTTCATTATAAGGCATCTTTTTCTTAATGTTTTATTCTTATTTCTCAACAGGTTACTGATGGAGGCACTATTAAGCAGAAGATTTTTACGTACGATGCTATGTTCAATACAAATTACTCCCATATGGAGGATTACCGGAGACGGGAAGACCTGGTGTATCAATCAACAGTCCGGTAAGAGCCATTAGCCGTTATTTGATTTGACACAAAATAGAATATTTATGTGATCTGATCACTGAAAGTGTCCAGTTTTATTCATATGACATTGGACTGTGATGCTATGACTTTTAGGCTGACATGCAACATTTATGTTCATTTCCTGTTGGTTTTCTAAAGAGAAATGCCTTGGGTTCCTTCTCCATGAACTCTCTTATGGGTGCATCAGAACGGCATCTTTGCAGTCTTGTGTCATGAGCACTGCATTTTTAAAACACTTTGTCGTGTTAAAATTAAATCAATGTTCAGTTCTGCACATTAATGTATTTTTTTTTAACAGTTGACCAATCAGACCAGTGTGGGGTGGGATTAGAATTAGTGCTCCATCTAGTGGTTCTGTTGTTCCTGTGTATACTTGCCCCTCGAAGGCCTTAAAAAGTTAGACACTTTAAGTAAAATATGACCTGATTAAGAAACTTTTCCTCAATACTTTCTGGTATTTTCAACCACTGAGCCCGAAGCCAAGCTTTTCTTTTGGGCCCTCAGTTGCAATTTTCCTGCTCCCCATTCAGGAAGCGTCATCTTTAGCCTTCCCTTTCCGAACATCTGCTTTAGTGTTTCACAGGCCCGCTGAGGAACAGACGTGTTTCCCAAGTCATCCCTAATACCTGAGGCTCAGCTTCAGGCAGAAAAGCAAAAGCAAGCCTTACTCATATCTGCTCTGCTCGTCACCAAAACATACAAGTTTTTTGTCAAACCAAAATCTGGTACAAACTATTAGATGAAGAGCAGAGAAAGGAAGGTTTTGATTACTAGTTCAACCTGCTACAAGACTAGCTGCACTCTCTACATCACAGATATGTGCACATGTGCATCAAGTCAAGCAGAGTTTTTCAGGTAACAGGCTACAAGCTTAGCCTCCCTGCTTTGCCTGGAAAGTGGTACAGTGTATGCTGTGTACACAAGCACAGAAACAAACACTCCTACCCAGCAGGAAGTAAACTGATTGTCACACTATAAGCAGCAGTAGGGATCACCTGTGTTGACCTCACAGTCTCACATAATGCTCAGGAAGGAAGATGGCAACTGCAGAGACCATCAAACTCAGCGTGGATGGATGGATGGATGGATTGATAGAGTGGAGGGATGGATGGATTGACAGTGGATGGATGGATAGATAGATAGATAGATAGATAGATAGATAGATAGATAGATAGATAGATAGATAGATAGATAGATAGATTGATTGATTGATTGCTTGATTGATTGATTGATTGATTGATTCCATGGTGCACACTTCTCAAATCCTTTCCCCGTAGTCTCTGACACAGCATTCTGTGGGAGATCCAGAGCACCCAGACAGGATATTTCACAGGTATTATCTCTTATTTTCATTCCAGAGTGGCAAGAAGCCACACCAGTAGACCTTGCCACTCTAATTCAGTTCTCAGCTTTTTGCCTCTAAATTAATGCACAAGAAAGGATCTTCCTAGAATCAAAAACAGATAGATAGACATAAAAGTTGACTTGTTTTCACAGCACTACTTTGTCTGTCTGCATGCTGCTCTAAAGTATACATCTCTTCTCTTGGAGTATTGGGGATAATAAAAAAAAGGCTTTTGTTTTTCCATTTTGAGCAGCTATTTTCTGGTGATTTTCCAGCCCCATCACAGTCTTACATGACAGTTTGAATTCCCTGAAAACTCATCACCACACAACGTGTCAAATGAGACATTATTACAGCGCAAATTGAAATTCTGTGTCTTTTCTAAACTTTCCCCTCAAAACCCCCTTAAGGAGGCTACGTTGTTGAAGGTGTTAAAAATTAATTCTGTTCCATTTTAATATTTAATATAAGTCATAATGTTACGTTTTTTCTTGTTCTACACTAGCTTCTCCTTGTCACAAAGATGCCAGTGTATTAAGAGGGAAAGTTTGAGCTGTCAATCAAATCTTAAACAGGTCCACAGGACCCTCCCCTTCCACTCCGACCTGGCCCTCTTCTCTCATTACAATGGACACCTCAATTCTCTACTTGTTCCTTTGAGACCCAACTGCTCTTAGCAGAACATTCGGCTTTATACTCCAAAACAAAACCACTTACGCCCACCAGGCCCTCCAGGGCCCTTCAGGAGAAGCCCGTTCTTCAATAAAAGCCCCTGATTATCACGCACATCTATAAGATTTGTTTCATGACTCTTCACCGAAACGCGACAACAGTGTTAAAAGAGAGAGATTAAATATGTTGTGTGTCATTGAGGCATGTGATGTCTCTTTTAAGTCTGGAAGTGAGGACACTTGTGTAGTGAAGCAGCACTGACTGTTGAGTTCATGCCAGTTGCACTGACTTATGACTGTTTTGTTTTCAAATGCAGGGTTTGGGTGTGATAATGCAATGTACACGTTACATTTTAGCATCTATTATGACTTTAAAGTGAGAAATATGCATGTACGTACCTTTCATATAAACCTGCCGATTTAGCTTTTATTTTATTCATGTTGCTAAGTTGTAGGCTCTTTGAAAATTTGCAGAAGCACCCTAATGGCATTTAAATTGTTAAAAATTGTTTAGTTTTGCCCGTTTGAAAGTTTGGAAATGCCCCCTAGTGTCATTATAATTTAGTTAAAGATTTTACTATTTTATTTCCTTTTTTTAAATTATTATTATTGTTATTTTGTAGGCCCCTTTGAAAGTCAAAAGTCATTTTGATTGTAATTTTTTATTTTTATTTTATTTTATTATTTTTTTTGCTTCAATGAGCTTCATTCATGAAACACAAATCGTACTTGGTTGCTAACGTAACCTCAGTTCCCTGAGATACGGGAACTAGTACTGTGTCTGCTTAAAGACGCTATGGGAAAAGCTCCTGTTTTCTCCTGAACTGAAGCCTTATTCAGTCACGCAGTAAAACTGCATGGCCATCGGTTTGTGCAGTGCATAGAAACAAGTGAGCCAATGGCTGAGCAGCAGTGCTGCACGAACCTATGGCTGTGAAGAATGGGTGGGGCCTCTTGCTTTATAAGCGACTGCTTCACCATAGGATTCAAGTTATTTTGACTGAAGCGACGACTGAGTCATGCAGCCTTTTTAGCAGGGCACAGAACGCAGTACTCGGGAACCGAGTACATTCCCTTTCGATACTTCACTCATACTGCGTCTGCTTAAAGACGCTATGGGAACACAGTTCAATCACGCCGTGCTAAGAAGGGGAACGACCAAGCAATCATACTTGACACTAGGGCCAAGATATGACAATAGCAACCAGGTTGCAGAATAAACTCAATGAGGTTATGTCTAACCTAGATTGATCGCCCCGGCTCGCACAGCCTCGGCACCAAGGGGGTCGAGCGCACACAAGCAGAGTTTCCAATGCCTTGGGCAAAGATTGGCCAAAGTGCACCGAAACTATAAGTATCATAAATGTGACCTCATACAGAAAGCACCCTTGCATGCAATGCAGGGACGTCTAGGTTATAATATCTAGCGAATGTGGATGGCGAAGCCCAGCCGGCCGCCGCACAAATTTCTGTAATGGTCATGCCGCTAGACCATGCTCAGGATGAGGAGACCCCTCTAGTCAAGTGGGCTTTTACTCCAATGGGACATTGCAGACCCAAGGAAAAGTAGGCTGATAGATTGTAGCAGCTCAAAGGGGGAACCCTTTAAGGCCTTTAGTACAGTAGGAAAGTCCCATGAAGGAACAGTGAGGGGGCATGGCGGATTAAGCCTTCTGGCCCTTCTCATAAACACGACAAGTTCATTTTTCCCTACTGACTGGCTTGCTATAGGGGCGTGTGACACTGCTATAGTCGCTACATAGACTTTGAGCGTGGAGGGTGACCGACCCTTATCCAACAGCTCTTGCAGAAATGACAGTATCACTGTAGACGGAGCATCTTGTAGATGGTGCATCTTGTATACACAGGCATCTTGTAGACGGGGCTCTAGCCTGCGAAGTAGTATTTAGTACGCACTCTGTAAGGCTTGCAGGCTCCAATTGAGTGGCCAAAGATGAAGGGCCCACAGCTCTGGATGTGGATGCCATATCATTCCGCTCACCTGAGAAAGGAGGTTCTGTCTCAAGGGGATGGGCCATGGGGCCGCTGTCATCATTTGTTACAGTTCGGCCAAGAATGCTGGTTCTCCCAAAGTGGGGCTACCAAATAGAATAGAATTCTGTGTCCCTGATCCCTGATCCACCTGATTACCTGAGGAATCAGACCAATCGGGGGAAAAGCATAGAGGAGGAGGTCGGGCCAGTCGAGGGCCCGTTCCATCCAGTGCACATTTCTCCAAGGGGTCAGGGCTGAGGCGCAGGCCTGGCTCACCTTGATGCAGAACTCGTGGTTTCAACCAGTACTGAAGGGGGCGCATGTGGAGCAGACCCAGATCTAGTACTGACGATGCTGCTGCCATAAGACCCAGCAGCTTTTGGAACCTCAAGTCGTTGTAGAGCCACAGCGCGCTCTTCACCATTGCTGCTCTAATTCCCACAGAGTCGAGCGCTGTTCCCAGAAACAAAACTCATTGGCTGGGAGACAGCGAGCTTTTGGCAAAATTCACCCTAAGCCCTAGGCATTTTAAATGGCTGAGGAGCAGGGTTTTGTGATGCAAGGCCTCTGCCTCCTACTGGGCTACAACGAGCCAGTCGTCGAGGTAATTGAGAATTCAGATTCCCTTCTGCCTGAGAGAGGTGAGAACCGTGTACATGCACTTTGTAAACATGCAAGGGGCCAAGGAAAGCCCGAAAGGGAGGACCCTGTATTGGTAAGCCACACCCTCAAAGGCGAATCTCAAGAACGGCCTGTGACGGGAGGCTATCTGGATGTGAAAGTAAGCATCTTTCAGATCCAGAGAACATAACCAGCCCCTTGAGTGTATTTGAGAGTGGATCTGTTTCAGCGTGATCATTCTTTAGCCCCATTTAATGAGAGCGCGATTCAGACATCTTAGATCGAGGATGGGGCGAAGGCCGCCATCCTTTTTGGGGACGAGGAAGTAACAGCCTTGCTATGTACCGAAGTGGTAACCACCAGCGCGGGGGTGTTTGTGCGAACTGGAGGAAATAGCCGTGTGTTATTATCCCCATAACCCATTCTGACACTCCGGGAATGGCTTGCCATTGTCTGGTCCGGATGGACAGAGGTTGGATTGGTTCGAGTGCTTAGTCACTCCGTGGGGACACAGTACTTGTGAGTGATGTAAAACTGCTCTTTTTGTGAAAAGGTGTGTGTTTTATATCTCGCGCTATCACAGTGCTTTTCTGTTTGGTCGCTAGAACGGGCCCAGCGTTTACAGCAGACACAGCTCTGTCCACACCTGGAACTGAATGAGGCAGCCGGCAATACACATGGGACAGTTTGGGGGAAGTCCGGCCGTGTCGAGACTTAGCCCCCTCCTCTTTCTGGCCTCTGGATCAGGATAACGGTGGCGGCGCAGGATCCAGCACTACCTTGGGCCAGGGTCCCTGGCATTTTGGAAACTGATACCATCTGGTGGCCGAGGGCGGGAACGGTGTCTGGCCTCAGGCTTCTCGGGCTGAGTGGCGACGGCAGCGGGAGCAGCTTTGGGAGGCTGCCAAATCAGCGCTTGCTAGGGGCGACTGGCAGTTGCAGAGGAGGAGGCATGTTTAGGCAGGAAGTGTCGCATCGCCTAGGACGACTTCTGTGCCTCAGTGAAACGCTCAGCAAAACCCTCCACCGCTGGTTCGAAGAGGCCGCTGCGGGAGGTGGGTGCATCCAGGAATGGCACATTGTCAGCATCCTTGATTTTAGTTAAGTTAAGCCATAGGTGGCGCTCCAGCACGACCAAGCTGGCCATCGAGCATCCTATGGCTTGGGCAGTGCAACTTTGTAGCATGCAGGGCCAGGTCCATAGTGCTCCTCAGCTCCCTGAGTGTTGCAGCATCCGGGCCCAACTCATCAGCAGCAGCAAGGAGTTTGGCCTGGAAGACCTGGAGCACTGCCATGGAATGCAGTACAGTGGCAGCCTGCCCAGCCGTCGAGTAGGTGCGAAACGTGAGCATCGAGGTGGTCTGGCATGGCTTGGACGGATGGGTGTCCTTGGCCTTCCATCCGATAGCCGTGGGTGGGCAGAGATGTGTGGCCACAGACTCATCCAGCGGCGGCAGATGCTCATATCCTTTTTCCTCAGCACCATCGAGCGAGGTGAGGGCTGAAGGGGAAGAAGTGCAAAGGCACACTAGGTATGGAGCAGAAGAGCAGAAGAGTGGGCGGGGTCCAGCGAGTCCGACAACTCCTCCGCGTCCAAAGCTACTAGAGACATGCTGTCATCTAGCAGCTCTTCGTCACTTCCACTAAACAAGATCAGGTCGCTCACAGCAGCAGAGGGATGCTGATCAGGCCATGTGAAAAGGAAGGGGGAATCCCCTCTGGGTGGAGAGAGTGAGGTACGCGGGGGCTGAGCTGACGTAAGCTCACTCTCATCCTGGTGCTGCCTTCTTCTGCCCCAATGTTTCCTCCTCACAGGCTCCTGGGAGGAAGAGAACGGGAGGGCTCGAGGAGTGTGATCGCTCTCAGAAAAGAAAGCTATTCGCGAGCGCAGAGAGGCTAGATTGATATTCTCGCAATGAGAACATGAAGTCTCAGCAAGTGCTGCGTCAGCGTGGGGTTTCCCCAGACACACTACACACTCGCTGTGGCCGTCATCAGAGGAGCCTCAATGATGGAACGGCATTTGCATCAACACCAAGGAAATTTGTTCAGAAATTTGCTCTTTTTTGCCGGATGGCGGCAGGAGAAGTGATGCTCTGAAGCAGGAAAAACCGGCAGTCGCATTCCGCTTGCAAGGCGTGTCAACGGCGAGCAGGCAGTTCAGCGGAGATCAGCGAAGTCGCCGTCCCTGAGGGAGAAGAAATCTGAATCCTATGGCGAAGCGGACACTTATATAGCCAGAGGCCCCGCCCATTCTGGTGGCCTTTGGCGGGCTTTGCAGCCATAGGTTCGTGCAGCACCGCTGTCGAGCCATTGGTTTGTTTCTATCCACTGCACGAACCGATGGCCGTGCAGTCTCACTGTGTTACTAAATAAGGCTTCAGTTCAGGAGAAAAAAAGAGTTTTTCCCATAGCGTCTCTAAGCAGACGCAGTACAAGTGAAGTATCGAAAGGGAACTATTCATGCATAAATTGCCACATTGAATGGAATTGGTTTGTGAACCATTTTTAACTTATATTCAAGGCCCATGAGTGAATGTATGAGTGAAAGATCACCTAAATTGACCTATGTGTTTGATGACTCATGAAAACATGAGCTATTGCAAATATTCCAACTCCATAAATTCAGCTTTGGACTTATTCTAACATTATACGCCCACAGCCAATAAGAGCAGGCCTCAACTGAGAAATTCATGGCACATTTCTGTAATTACAAAATGCTATGTTCCTGCCAGCGAGTGCTCTGTCCCTCTCAGTACACACACACACACACACACACACAAACACACACTCACACACACTTACACATGCTGTAGAGTGGCAGGACCTGGCTAGGCAAATCCATTCTTGCCTCGGTGTGATTTAGTGCTAATCGGCTTTTTATTTCTCTCTGATTAACAATCCATCTACATTTTTAGAGCACAGTGAAAGAGAGAGAGATGGAGAATACAGAGAAGGTGAGAGTGAGAAAGACTGCGAAGAAGCTGGAGTTTCAGTCCCATTGAGGTTATTTTGAAGAACTGTATATCAGAGCGAGCCAGAATATTGTGCAACATCGCCAGCATTTCAGCAATCCAAAGAGGAAATATGCAACAGAGGGGAGAGAATGAGCGAATAAGAGACAGAGAGTGTCGAAAGGCGTAAAGAAGGAGGGGTGGAGAGGTAAGAGGCTGAGAGAGACAGGAACTGAGAAATGTGCTGGCCGGGATTCAGAGACCCGGGCAGTAAAGCTCATCCAGAGAGAGGACACTTGCAGGGTGGAACGTGAGACCAATGCCAATGTACAAAGCTGGAGCCAAACCTCTCATCCAATCATCACGGTCCATGCATGTCAAGCAGCCCTGGAAGTAAGAGGCGAAAAAAAAAGAAACCTAACAAAAACAACAATAAAAACTCTAAAAACTGCCAATAGACAATATTAAAATGATAGACATCTGTGAAGAGAAATGGCAGAGTGGTTTTATTTACAAACGCTGCTTTGTTGCCATTGCCATGATGGTGAACGCACTGCAATTAACTCTGCCTGTGTTTCTACTCATCAAGCCTAAGTGAGCTATCTGAGGTGCGGGGGGAAAGATAGCCATGGCGGGTAGGGGTGGAGGAGTACATGAAAGGAATGCTTATGCACTTGTGCTGAGAATTCACCCACTGCCCTCATTCAATATAAATGAGCTTGGTTTCAGTCAATTTCTGCTTGTTTTTAAGGGGATGAGCAGCAGGACATTGTCGACTGGTGCCGAGCACACAAAGACGCTGCTGAGATTGTTAAAGGGACACTTGACTAAAGCAAAGACAGAGAGGATGAGATTTTTTTCAACATCATTATTTTTCATGAGACTTTTAGAAAATTTTGGGTTAGTTTTTTATTATTAAAAAGTTTGGGTCAGTTTTTTATTTTTTTGTTTGTTTGTTTGTTTTTTATTTGGCAATGATGCATTAAATTGATCAAAAATGTATCACAGTTTCCACAAAAAAAAAAATAAAAGGAAACGTTTCTTTATAAGCAGAAAGTCAGCGTATTATTTCTGAAGGATCATGTGACACTGAAGACTGTAATGGCTGCAGAAAAAATGTATTAAAATATGAAAGTTATTTTAAATTGTAATAATATTGTAATAATACAAGTTCAAGATGTATTTTCTAAATACAAATCATAATATCTTATGCAATTTTGCTTTCATGTAAGTGCTCTCTATAAAAAATAAAGAAATAAAAGTAATTTTTTGTAGTATAGAGCTCACAACTGGGTTTCATTATATAGCATATATATGTCATCAATAGCCATTTTTAAACAGCCGGTGCAGTTAGAAATATAGCATACTATTTGTTTTATTGGGTTCCCTGAAAGAGAAGATGCAAAGAAAAGGAACAGAATGAAATAGGAAAAGCAACAAAAATGGACCACAGGGTCAAGCATCTGAGTATCCCAATCAGCCATCGTCAGCAGTCTACCCCCTGCCCCAGGGACAACAGAAATGGACCGACAGACTGTTTTCTTAGGCAGTGGCCTCTCTTTTCCTTGGCCTGGCACATTGCTATGACTGCACACCCAGATGCTTCAGCTTCACTGCAGTCTCTTGTCTTCTATAGAAGGCCAGGAAGGACAATTGTCTTTGATTTTGATCTGCTGCCTGCAGCTGAAAATCTCACATTGATTTGAATTTTAGTCCATGTTCAGAATACAGAATGAAGCTTTTGACTCTTTGATCTATGTTTCAATAAAACACTTTTTTTGTATACTTTATCATTTCCTTTGGAGTTACGTAGAGATATGCTATTACTTTTCTAAGCAACTGGTTTAAAAAAAATTGCAGATGATAAAAAAGACAAATATAGGCTTTTGTTTACACTGAAGGAGGAATCTGAACCATATTTAGAGTTCAGAATATCACAGAAGGTCATTGAGAATGTCTCTAAATACTGCCTATAAACCATCCAGGACCCTCTAGCATCATGACAATCAGTTTTACATTTACTTTAAAAAAGTTACAATCTAGTTTCAGGGTGTCATAGTAGCTTGAAGCGAGCTACCTTAATTAAATTTAGTCTTAAGCCCAATTTGGACAGTAATTGTTCCTCATGGGGACCTAAGCGATTTGCAACATTTATAGGGGTTAGGCAGTAATTTTATTTCTGTTCAACTCAGAATGCCAGTGTTTTTTTGCCCACCATCCGGGTAAAAATCTAATTACCTACTGTTTTTGACAAACACCAAGGTTGTGTGGTAATTTAATCCACGTCTTTACAAGAAGAAATAGATTCAAAATTTAATGTTTACATCCTTTTTGACCACTGCCGAACACTGTTCGATAACTGTTGCACTTCATGAGTTTTATCACTGAGGTGTCATGTAAATTAATTTTTTACAGACGTCTACATGAGAAACAATTGGCTATCTTTTTTGATCTTTTTCACAGGCTTCCAGAGGTCCGGATCTCAGACAACGGACCTTATGAATGCCATGTAGGAATCTATGACCGAGCGACACGGGAGAAGGTCGTCCTGGCATCAGGGAATGTCTTGCTTACGGTCATGTGTGAGTATGAATGCACTGCCGAAATGTTCCTTTATATATTTTCTCTCCATCAGGCTTGTGAAACAGCAATCACTAATTTAAAACCATCTTCAAACAAGAGGATGTAACTCTACAGTATATTCAAGATTAAGTGGACCATAATTTGCTCAGATCAACTTTTGGCATTATGTAGTTGAGAGGAAAGTGGCAGTGTTGCACCCAAAGGTTGACCCACAATCTTTTCTGTTGTCCTTTAACTCGTTGCCTGAGGTTTTGAAGTGCTTTATCTTGTGTTTGTTATTTGGAAGTCTGTTGTATATTCTTGGCAAGTTGGGCCAGAATGGGCTGATCATTAAGGCTGACTGTCTCCATGTGATAAGGACCTTTGAATGGAAGGTAGAGTAGTGTCTGTGTGTGTGTTTGTGTATAATTCATAACACTTCACTTTGAACTTCCCCACTCACTGCTTATATTCATGCTGTGCTGCAAAGCATCATTTGGGAAACTCTGAGGCGATGAAAATGCAAAGATTACAAAGAGAGCTGATTTGCTTTTAATCGTTGTACGCATGTTCCCATCTCTAATTTATTTATTTTTTTGGTAACAGTTTATAGGAGCTTCCCAAACTTTCATAAATAAGGCATAAACAAATCTTATTGGAACATTATCTAATGCTTTGCAGATCATAATTGTACAGTGAAATCATTTAAAATGTAATATAACTTTCAAATATTAAGATAAATAAACGTGACTGTACAATAATTGTGATAGCCTATAGTTTGGGCGCTATTATCAAATCAAAGGCTGCAATTGAATTAAATAACTGTATAGTTTCATTTCATTATTATAATAATCAAAGATTCCTTTTTATTTTACAGTACAATTGCAGTTTCCAACAATAATATATTTCCAATTAGTTAAAACATTATTTTATAATTAGAGTTAAAACATGCTATAAATAATAATGTTAATTATTATTTTTAGCAACATCAGAGAGCCATGAACATATGAATATGTTGTTCAATTATTGAAATAATAACCTAAAACCCATGGGTTACTTAAATATGTTACATGGTTCAGCTGACAAAAAATGTAGTAAATTTTCCCATTTTTTTATTTATTTATTGGTCAAATGACTGGCTGTTTAGTTAGAGCTCATTAGCAATTCTCTCTATCACCAAATCAGACACTACAAATGGATTATTTATTAGTACGCTGTTATGATTGATGCTTGAAGCTGTACCCTTTCATCTGTTTGTTGCTTTAACAGCACCTCCATGTCCATCTGAAACGAGGACCCCAGGCATATATGTAGACTCTACACTCTCCTATAGCCATTAGCCAGACACCTAATGACAGCCTCCCTATCTGAGTATGTCATGGTTTGTCCACCGATCTGAGATGCAGCTTGGTGTTAATAAGGAACCTCATCATTTTTTCAGCCCATCGTTAAATTGAATAAATAAAAAAAGTGAGTGGTCCTCAGTCTGATAGTTCTATCCTGGAATGCTTCAGAGCTCTCTGATAAGACAGACTGGAAATCAGTGAAAAGCCCTAGTAGGGCTAATGTGCATAAACATATCTCTCAATAAAGAACTCCACTTCCAGCCCCTTCAGCTGAAGAACACAACCCAGTACGACAGTAGCGTTGATGTTAATGGTTTGCTCTTTATCAATATGAGATGTTTTGAAGAACCTAGCTTGCAATTGCTTAGGAATCGAAGGGAAGTGTGTGTGCCTCATCTAGCTGACACTCATAAATCCCTACACCTCTACAGGTGAAGAAGGATAGCCTCTAGCATTGTGGCTAATTGCCATCTAAACTGAAACAGAATTATTCATAGCCTATTAGCGTGGCAAGTTCACCGGGTAGAGGAGAGAAGAAAAAAATGACGAGTTAGAGAATGAAAATGAGTGAAAAAAGTTCATTAATAGGAAGACTTGCACAGCCGGTATTTTAATTTGCTAAAAGACATCCTAAATAAGAATGTCTGTTTTAATGAATTTTTTGCCTAGAAATTCAATCAGTTGCTTTTTAAGCCTAAAATTCTAATTATTGGGGTCTCTGAGACTTGCCTTCATGCGAATTGAAAAGTCTGTGGCGACTCTACCATCAACTTCAACTTTAGAAATGGTTTATTTGGAAGGCAGTGTGATCAAGTGTTGGCTTTTGAGAATTGAAGTCGAACTAAAGCTGGGGTTGAATATCTTTTAGCATGTGAACATGAACACTGCAGGCTGAATTCACTAAAGCCCAAAGTATGCTTCGGTTTTGATGCAAATGCTTAGTGTACATATACAGCCAACCGCATAGCCTTTCAAAGTATACTCCATTTGATAGCATGTGAATACAGGTGCTTGACACATGTACACTAGAAGGTTTCATCCTTGCCCAGTGTCTGCACTTTTGCTGTGTCTGCACTCTGCACTAATAACTTCTTTGATGAAGTGGTCCATGGTCAACAGAAAATATACACAAATAGGTTTAATTTCTATACGAGACAATAGTGTTACATGAAAATCTGCTAATCGAATAGCACTGAATTTTGTGAATATGACAAAACTAGCTTCATTTACATAGAAAGTGTGGCGTATTTGCATTGAAAAGAATGACAGTGATTTCATTCAAATTCTCACAGCACTAATTTGGTGTATTTTGCACCTGGTTAAACTATTTTGCAGGTGTTTAGCAGACAAGACGTTGGTTTTACAGGAAAATATTGTTTAATGATTCACTCCTGTGTGTATGTGGGAAGTCATTGGAAAAGGTCACAGGAAAGTTTGATGGTATCTTTTCATAAAACCGCTTTCGTGACCTTTCTGTGATATACAAATTAGCATTCCCCCTTTTAGTCAGTGTTGAAAATGTGCACTGTTCTCTAACTGCTGATGTTTGTCCTGTCATTCGCAGCTGCGGGGTCATCGATTGCCTTATCATCGACAAACAGAGATGTCCTCATCTCATTATAATGATAATGTTTGTTCTTGCTCATTTCATAATAATTCTGGTCCACATATCTCCAACTGCATTTGGCAACACAGCACAGGCTGACAGGCCCCCAATGTCATCATTTACTTGTCTATTCTTGCTATTTATTTATTTGAAATTGATTCATTTAATTCCTTTCTTGAGGCTTAACAGTATGTTAAACTGCAGCACTTAAAGTAGCATTTAATACCAGAAGAGATGACCTTAGACAAACCTGTGAAGTAGGCTAAGTCAGCTGAGCAAGTAATTAGTTAAATTAAATGCTATATTCAGTAAAAGTAGTCCCGCTGGCTGTAAAGGCTTAAAGTTGAAAAGGCTCAGCTGAATTAAGCATAATTAATTTCTTTTGTCCACTACCACCTTTTAATTGTCATGAAGCAAACTTAATGAACCAAGTATAATTGAGAAAAAGACAATGTAGCCAACTGAGGGTTAGTAAAGTGTCCTTCGGGTTACATATTAGAAAAAAAAAAAAAAAAATTATAACTGGTTACATATTGTCAAAATCTGGAGTATACACTAGTGTTAAGTAATATTACAGGTTAAAAACAACTTAAACAGTAAAGACACCATCTGTGCATTGTAAAATATTAGATTGGCTATAGGATTTAATAGTAATTTGTTGTATTAAAGGGACAGTTTGCCCAAAAAATGCATATTGGTTTTTTGTTTTAATGGTAATTTGATTTGATGTGTGTGTGTGTGTGTGTGTGTGTGTGTGTGTGTGTGTGTGTGTGTGTAATGAATGAGTAAGTGGGGTTCAGTGTTGTTTTGGATCCCACTGATGCTTCTTATATGGACAAAACACTTGAGACATTTTTAAAAATGTCATATTTTGTAAGTCTGCAGAAGTGAACACTGGAGCAAATTTACTAAGAATCACAGCTAGTCATATTTATTTGTACTTTTTGTCTGCTTTTTACTTAAGGGTGAGTAAATGTTGACCGCATTTTAGTTTTGGGTAGAACTATCCCTTCAGTAAAAATATGAGCTGCACACTTTTTCTTTTTAAACCCTCTGACAATTTCTGGCTGCTTGGATCCGTTAATAAGTACATTACTGAAAAAGTTAACATCAGCAATGAGCATTTCACTGTTACTAGTAAGCAGTAAAAAGAGTTTTATGTAAGAAACGATTAATTACAGTTAACGATTTCTGTTGATCATGACAACAGTAATTCATCAAATGATGAAGAAGCAGCAGCACACTTTCTGTATTTTATGAGCCGACTCAGAAGTGATACTGTACAGACTTAGCATAATAGGCTAAATTGTGGTGGTTTCTTTAACTCTGGTTTGCAAGATGGAGATTGTGGGGTGCAAATTGTTTTGAGCACCAATTTTCTGGGTGTGTTTGCATTGTTACCTGATTTACATAATTCCTTTAGTGAACCGTGCATTAAAACAGCACAGACAGTGCATAAAAACAAACAACACTATCAATCAACGTGTGCGCAACTCATTCTTAGTGAATTTCCCCCCTAGGGCACAAAGACAATCAAGGCTCAAAGATCATCTCTTGCTAATTCAAGCCTTTAGGTTACCAACAAAGATCTTCAACCAGTGGGACACTGTTAGCAAACAGGTCTTTAGAAAAGAAATTGAATGGAGAAACTGATTTCAGTACAGTTTAGCGAAGACTGTAAAATATGAAAGGCACCAAACCCAGTTAGACCATCTCTCCCAAAAAAAAAAAAAAATCTCTATAAAATATTAAAAGCACCAAACCCACTTAGACCATCTTGCCCAAAAACATCTCTATACCTGTGTCGACTTTGTGTTCACATCACGTAAGCGTGCAAATACTTCGCACTTGACCTTCGCAAAGTGCAAGGAGGTAATTGAAAGGACATCCTTCACAAGACATGAGGGCCCTATATTTATATACACATTCAAAAAAGGGAAAACGAGAGAGCTGGAGGCAAAAAGAATGATGAGCCGTGGGGTGCTTGGGGAGCAATTACTCCTTCATCCCATAAACTGGTATTCACTTCAATTATGGCTCCCAACTTTAATCAAGCAGTGTGTGTAGATATATATAGCAGTTCAGCTTTTATAAATGGAGGAATTAATGACACCTTGCTGCAGCACAAACATGAAGGAGTTTGGAGACTGGGTTTGGTGCAGGAGCAGCTGCAATGGAGGTGGGGGGGGATGCGTTGATGGATAGCTGCAGAGCATTTGTGAGTGTTTGTGTGTGTGTGTGTGTGTGTGTTTGTGTGTGTGTGTGTGTGATTGTGTGTGTGTGTGTGTGTGTGTTATATGTCATATATATCATATGTTTGGGGCGAGACCAAGAGATTCAGGCCTTGTCCTGACACCATGGAAGGATATCGATGCCAAAGGCCAGGATATTGCTCTTGAGGACATTTTGTTCATCATATCCATCCACAAGCAGACATAATGTACACAAGGTTACTGTAGGGCTCCAGTCTTCTATCTTCATCTTGCCTCTAAGCAAAACTCATTATTCAAAATCCATGTGCTTCAATGTTACCCGTTTTACTTGAAAGGCTGCTGGATCATCGTTTGGACATTCCAACCTGTTGTTTTGTAATTCTTTTTCATCATAAAATGAATTTTTTGAAAGGCATCTGAAAATCAAGGTAACATTCATAAAAGCTTAATATTAGACATGATGTCTGACGTCCTGCCATTAGTTCTTTGATGGTGGAAGGATCTTTTTTCCAGTTGTTTTGCCAACTTAGCAGGAGTCTTATTGAAAAGAAAAACAGATAAATTATTAAATCCGTCTGAGGGAGAACACACACACAAAAACAGGAGTGATAATCATAGGGAAAATAAACAACCATCAACTTTTCAAAGGTTTTCCAAAGTAACCAAAGTGCCTGTGCTTTCCTTTAAACTAAAGGTTTAGTGGTCTGTTCTTGTTTACTTTCAAGTTTGACGTCTTCAGAGAACCCGTGTTCGGTGCCTTGTCAGTTCGAAGCCCTCTGAAATAGTGAAGAGGTGAGCTTTAATAATTTGTGCTGTTGCTACACTATGACCTGTCACCTTTCCCAGTCCACGTAGATCATTTGGCTTTTGTGTTGCTGACAGAAAGCGTGAGGAGAACTGAGCAGTATTATCAGCTGCGACTCCGGGGTCACATCATGAGGGTTCTCGCTCCCGAGAATAGACAGTTAATATATCTTCACTCGCATACAATACAAGTAGTGGATATTTTTGTATAGAGCGGATGAAGTTGTAGCAGACTTCACTAATAACTCTATTATCTCTTGCTTCTTGTACAGTAGATTAGTTTCTGTGTAGTCGTTGTTCACCAGAAATATAAAGATAATGTTATTTATAGAATTATATATATTTAATGTTTTTGTATCTGTATCAGCAGGTATTGGATATTTAATTGTTTAAATATGCTAATGTCCTAGTTTTATGTTTAGATTACCTATATCATAATTTAATGGTCATTTAAAGTGTCTGTAATATATAGTCAAAAATGATAATCTAGAAATTGTTTTATTTATTACTGTCTGTATTGTATTTATATTTAAATGTGCTAATGTCCTCTTTTTTATGTATTGTTAGATTACCTTTACTGTCATTTAGCAATCACTTAAAGTGTATTTTTTAAAACACTAATAATTTAATAACACTGAAAAATGTAATCTTTAGCAAATCTCTCTCTCTATCTCTCTCTCTCTCTCTCTCTCTCTCTCTCTCTCTCTCTCTGTCTTTATATACTAATAGCCTATATGTATATTAGTAGTTTCCAACCATCTGCTCTATGTAAATCTGATTTGTTTATTTTTTATTATTATTATTATTTTTTTTTTTTGGGGGGGGGGGGGGGGGGGGTCACGCAAAATTTAATGACAAATTTTTGTAGCCCCGTCTACATTACATTGGTCCAAATTTCTGTGGTCACTTAATTGTAAATTGCACACAAATTCTCTACTGGTCTGGTTGTCACACTGCACAGGTTTGAATTCATTGTGAATAAAAAAATTTAAAACTCATCACATCTGGTTAAACCTCGTTACAATGTGAACCCTCTTTGCTTTTGAAGGCCAGAGGTATTAATTGACCTTTGACCATCAAGGGCAGAATGAACCTGGGGAGTGTTTAGCAGCCATTATCCACCTGGCAGTGTGGCTATATGAAGTAATGTAAAACCCTCTTTCTGTTTTAATTAGAAGATGATTCATTAACCCCTGATTACAGCACTATAGAGAATTGGATGCTGAATTGCTATGTAAAGCATAATGTACAGCCAAGAGTCAATTGATGTAAGGAAGAGGATTTTTTTATTATTATTATTATTACCTTGAACTGTCTTCCTATACTTTGATTCCTTTATGCCAGGTTTGCATGTCAAATTATTGTTTTACAGTGTTTTCATGCCCTTGTAGTAGTTGAAAACAAAGGGGAAAAAATGTGCACCTGTTATTAAATATAGAGCACTTTAGAGGTACATCTGTACAATTTACGCCATGACTGCATTTCATCCAGTGGACCGTAAACAACAGACATTACGCAGATAGCAGCACTTACAACCAATCAAAGTGAGAAAGGGCTGCTATATGGGCTCTAATCTATGAGTTGTGTTTATATATGAATGCCCATCTAACATACAAGCAAACAATTAAAATCAAGTGCAAAATTTCATGACAAAGTATGGAAATCATCCCCTCGAAAAGCACAACAGCTTAACGAGCATTTATAACACAAGTGTGTATAAATGGGCCAGCAGGCCCTGAAGTGCTCGCAGATGTCGGAGCAACTCTGCATTTTTCTGGTGGTGGTCCCCGTGTCATTTTATGTCATGTATTCAAAGTGTTCACTTGACTTCTCACTTTAAGTATAGAGGAGTCAAAGGAATGACACACTGCGCTTGCTCTCCCATGCTGCGCTGTTGTTTAGCAGATTACATTAGGAGTGCTTGTGCAATGGCTGCCGTGGATCTGCTATTATTTTCCCTGTGTGAACTGAGAGTTGTTTATTAGAGCCTGGGTGAATGCACTCCTGCGGAGGATTGGTTGTTGCTCAGCAAATGATGCCCAGGGTGGTCAAGGCATGTGACCAATAATGTGCACTTGGTTTTGATCAAAATAGGACTTTTGAAGGGGTCATTTCATTATTCTGTAACCGTGTGAGTCACAGTCATCTGGGTAATATGTGTTTTAGAAAATTACAGCTGCTGCCATCCACAGCAGGAAGAACTTGAATTTTGTTGCAAAATATTAGAATTGACAGTTTCGCACATTTTATAGCCTTCACTGAACTTTAGGCCATTACTGCATGCATGCAAGATAAAACTAGCCATTTATGTTTATAGACAAAGAAACTGAAAAGCTTTATTAACTAATTCAGTAATGAAAATTTGTTTTACTTCCCAGCTGTGACCGAAATTGTCAAAAATATGATTCATTGTTGTTTGTAGCCATTAAAGAAAAATTATTTTGTTTAGTATTTATGTAATATATATATATATATATATATATATATATATATATATATATATATATATATATATATATATAATATATATATATATAATATATATAATATTCAGTATATAAGATATATAATTAGTATAGTATAGTATATAAATAGATGTATAATTAATATGTTTTGGTTTTTATGAAAAAAGATGGGAAGTACAACAGAATTTTGGAAGATTTGGAGTGGGTTAAATACAATTTTTGACCACTTCATTTAATGTTAGAAAACTTTTCTTCAGTGAGAAATTCATTTGGTATTAATTTGAGTTAAATTTGGATCAGTTTTTCACCATTGGAAAAATAAACACAATTCATCAACTCGAGTTCATAAGCAATCACATGTTTTTTTGGTAACTACAGTGAGATTTAATTAGTTAATTGTCTGAGTATTATGAACTAACATTGAACAGTACTTTTACAGCATTTATTCATCTAGGTTCATTTTAATTTTGACGTGCTAATACATTTCCCACCACAAAAATAAATAAATAAATAAAATAAAACAATAATAATATTAATAATAATAATAAATAAATAAATAATAAAATATCTGCCATTGGCTACTTAGTTGTTTTTTTAGTGTGGAGCCTTGTTAAAGGAAGCAATTAGTTATAGTTCAGGCTCAAAATTATAAAACTAGTTTAACTTTCTCTTTTTTTATTCACCTGATTGGTGACTGCTTTGCCCCAAACCAAACCTTAAATTCAATGCAAGCTGAAATAATAAGTATCCCTTTGAACAGGGTTTTTTTTTTTCTTCTGTAGATCCTCAATAGAAGAGCTCATATATTTTTCTTTAAAAGCTGTGTTTAGCAAATCAGGATCTTATAAGCGATTTTAAAATTATGTTGCAAAACCACATTCAAATTTGCTAATTAAATGTTTATTATAACAGTTATTAGGCAGCAGTGTATGAAGAAAAGAAAACTCAGCAAGGTGACATTAGGAGGTGAACAAGGGTTCAAGTTTTGGGAGCAAACATTGTTTGGAGCCTGTGACCTTCAGCAAACTGAGAGATAATCATGAAAGCTGCTTAATAATCTCGGAATTTCCATCTTCAAACACTGAGAAAACTTTAAAAGAAAATTTGCCTTGACAAATAAGCTTTGATATGTATATCTGAGCCAGTGAACACGTGCTGGCACCTGAATGTTTGATTTTCTCCAGGTCTTCTGATTATTAATTTGATTATTACAATATAAAATGTAGCCTTTTTACTGGGCCAGATGGCATATAATTCACCTATTTGTGTTTTCAGTTAGCCATCAGTTGCCAAGCTACAGCTTATCCTACTAGCTAGCATAAGACTAACTTGTTAATTTTGTTAGCACATTAGCATGTTTCTTGAAGTGGCGTTCTTTTTTTCTTTATCAGATTTCTTTACTTCTCTCAGGATTTGCCTAAATCAGCATTAGATCACTTGCAGATGGTACAAAACATATTACACCTGTGTTAGTCTCTCTCACTTTTCCATTTAAGTTCTGTGTTGTTTTTACATTTTTGCTCTTTGTTTTTAAAGCTTTGCATGAACTTGCATTTCTGTACATTTGTGATCTTTTCACTCCATATACTACTTAAAGCTAAAGGTGGCTGCTCCTAGGCTCTGGAATAGTCTTCCTCTCTATTTTAGATCTGCTCCATCTATTTCTATGTTCAAATCATCTTTGAAAACATATTTTATTAGTGTTTTCATTCTTTCTGTTGGTGTAATTTTTCGTTGTTTTAATTCTGCTTCATATTTCCTTTACAGCACTTTGGTCTCAACATCTGTTTGTTTTTTGTTTTTTTTAATGTGCTCTATAAATCGATAACCTAAACTAATAAACTAATCTTAACAACAACACTGTCCAGAAATTACCTACGTTTTTCTGTGAAATAAAAAAGGAAAAAAAAAACTGAAGAAAATCTGCATTTTTTGTCCATATAATAAACGTATGTTGTTTTGGACCCCAGTGTATTTCATTGTATGGACAAAAACAGTTAAAACATTCATCATAATTCTGTTCCACAGAAAAAAAGAAAGTCATACAGAAAGTCATACATGGTCAAAACCTATGTTGTCATTTACAAAATCAAAAAAAAAAGTCTTTAGTTACCTAACATTTTTATCTGTAACTTTGTTGACACGATCAACATTGCTTCCCTTTCTATTTTGTCATGTTGTTTTTGGGTGAACTCACTTCTGCTCCACATAAACCCTCTTCTCCCCTCTCTCCTTTTGTGGTTAGACGTTTTCACCTTGCAGCAGCTCCCTTTGTACACCCCCATCTCCCAGCAGGCCATCATCACAGGCTGTGCTTCTCTTCTCACGTTGGCCTCTCCTGATGGAGGAAGAACATCACCTCCCAAGAGAGTTGCTGATTGAAGCAGATGATGAGCTGGAGAAATCCTATTCCCCCCTCTCCTGCTGTGGTGACGCAAGTTATTGAAAATACAACTTGTTCAAAGCTCTCTGCCACTTTTCAACCTTCAAGACATATGCAGACATTTATAATGCATAACATATGGCGAGCAAGTCAATCCTTGATTTTGGCTATACGTTGGAAATGTATTCTATGCATGAGTGCTTTAGCTTAGCTTTTTTCCCTTGTTTCTCTCGAGTCTGCTCACATGCATGAACTCAACGCATAATGTGAAACACAAAACATCAGACCCTGCCTAATCTCTGCCAAGTCTCGTCCCCAAAAGTTCCCACTGCATCACATCACAGCTTGACAAAGTCTGGATTGTGTCCCTCAAAAGGAGCACGTCACTTTGGCGAATGTCACATGACATATGCCGACCTTCCGTGACCACCGCTTGAAATGAATATGTGAGGCAGACAGATTTTTGGAGTCGGTCCCAATGCATCTTTCACAGGGGCAGCTGTTGCCTGGCAGTGACACGCACAAACATTCGCAAACACATGGCGATATGGGTTCAAGGACTCATAGATGCCACCCATAGGCATGTAGCTAATGGATTTGTTTTCACTCTGCCAGCTTTCCCAAAATTTGAATACAAATTAGAGAAGAGGAGCTGTAATTCACACTGGATTTGGCATACCTCCTCCCACAACTCCGTCAGGTTTGCTCCTGAACAACTCTCTCCCACCAGGCTGCTGTTTTTCAATTGACTAAATGGAAAAGCCATGTACCGTCTGGATGCTGAGGATGTGGCTGGCAGAATCTGTGGAGACACATTTGTAATGAGCCTCCTTTAGAACACATTATATATCCACTTGTGTGTGTGTGTGTTTGTTTCGTGAGGTGTTTGACGTGGTGGTTGTTCATATGTGCGCGTGTGCGTGTGTGTGTGTGTGTGTGTGTGTGTGTGTGTTGTTTTTTTTAAGCTTCACCTGCTGAAGTATAATTTCATGTTGCTCCATCCCGGACTTTAAATTTATGGAACAGTCAGAAAATGTGATATGTTATATATACCAGGCTTTCAGTAAAACAAATTAAAACATGCCACATGTACATGTGTTTCATTCCAATTCAGACTAGATGTGAATTGTACATGGTACGGCTTTAATTAACCAAATACAGAACAATTTATTTGACATTCAGGAGTGCAACAGGCTTCATTGTATTAAATGTCTAGCATTATAAAGTGGTCATGTCATCTAAGCTGACATTTAAAGGGGCAATTCACTCAAAAGGACAATTCTGAAAAGACACATCTACTCAATTATCCCTTTCACTTTCCACGATATACATAATAACTTTCATATTATAACTATGTATTATAATTTTATTTATTTTTTTCTGCTGTGAGAAGTAAAAAATCTTTTTTTTAACTGGATGCATCCCTTTTTGTCAGTAACCATTTTTAAAAGGCTCTAGTTTGTGGAAAGTACTCCCTTTCATTCACTAAAAATTTACCTTGCACTCCCACGGTGTTATTTCTAAAAATGTAACAGCGCATTGCTCACAAACAGTATAAATAATATTAAATTTAATTATACACCCATAGAGCTATGTCAAAAAATCAAATCAGGACACAGTTGAATCAAGGATTCATAACCATATCTGCTGCCATTTTCAA